>NW_026042730.1:0-109999 GCF_023856365.1 Brienomyrus brachyistius
TAAAATGTTCTTGCAAAATAGAGCCAGACGCTAATTATTGGACTGATATTCCATCCGTCCGTCCCTTCCCCCTCCAAAGCATTTATGTACTGAGGCTTGTGGAGGATTGGAGTCGATCCCAGACCTCATGGGACACAAGGCAGGGGTACACCCTGGACAGGACGGGATAACTTAACTAAACAACCAAAACACTGTCTAGGAAAATGTTTTCAAAATAAGTAAACAATCACAATATTTAAAATGACAAAATCCAGCATACAGCACCCTCATGCAGTATGCGCAAGCAGGTGAAATTATTTTAATTCTTCCCCCATGACATCCAAATACAAAATAAAGCCATTTTCCTACGATTCTCCCCCCTAAGCTACAGAAAATATTTCTTTAAATTGCAGATGTACAGCATCTAGGTCACTCTTTGTAAGACGATCATGAATCCCAAATCTTCAGTTATTCAATTATTATTATAAAAACCACTGCAACTTAAGAAAATAAAAAGGAAAGGAAAAATATGTCATTCTCATTTTTCTTGTGTGAAAACTGGAAATGTCTGTAGTTGCAGTCAATATCCTACTCTTTGTAGATGCATAAAAAACTGATCCACAGAAACGATCCCGTTAGATATATTTTTATATCATGTGTTGACAGTAAGTATACTGCTTACCATTTTTTAAAGCAATTGTTAGTAGATTAGTAACATTCATTGTTGGGCTTTACATCAAGAAGACACACTGAGCAGCAATGAATGACTGCCTGGGAAAGAGCCAGAGTGCTGAATTATTACAAAGAACCTGCATTAAATATGACCTACCAACCTCCCCCATCCCTTCCGTTCAGCCATCTATCAATCCCGTTGGTGTTACAGATACCATTTACTGCATATTTTATTTCAATTTTGAATTTAAATATCTATTTTTATTTAATACGTCTAATAAAAAATAATACAGAATATTGAATATACTAAACATTATGAGTAGACACTGATGTTAGATAAGCAAGTAAACATGAAATTATTTCCCTCAATGGAAGAAACATCTCCCAGATGCACTGGGACACATCTTCAGTGATGTATCCTGAGGTCATCGGGTGTTTCGTGTCTCACAACACCATACAACCTCGTCCAGGCGACTCAGCCAGAGTTGATCAGGCCCCAACTTGCGTCCCAGCAACCATCCACGGATCAGCCCTCTTCAACTAAAGCCACCTTGTGGTTTTCTCTGCGGTTTCACTTGCGGCTTGATTGGCCCTCTTCTTGGCCGCTGTATGAGAACTCTGCAGAGTGATCGTCCTGCAAACCCTCTACCGCCGACTTCTATGGGTTCACAGAGTGCCCTCCAGCCACGATCCCTCCATTCCTCCACTAGTTCCTGGTACTTGGTGCGCTTTTCCTCTCATTGGCTTCCTCGATTCCTCTTCCCAGGCCACTGTCAGCTCCAGCATGATCAGTTGTTTTGAAGCCTCAGAGGTAATGATCATATCTGGCCGGAGTGATGTGGTGACACTGTGCTGTGGGAACTTCAGCTGCTTTTCCCAGGTCAACCTGCAGCTGCCAGTTGCAAGCAGAGCGGAGGAGACCTGTTTTTACCGTTTCCTGTGCCTATGACTCTCCAGCTCTGACAAAGGTAACTGCCTTCTTAGGGGCACGGTGGTATTTGCTAGTGTTGATGGCTGAGACCAAGCTCTCAGCAGCTGCCTTGATTAGCTGGTAATGGCGCCAGCGAGAGCGGCCATCTGCGAGAGCCTTTGGGCAGCTACTAAGGAGATGTTCTAGAAAGCCACTTCCTGAGCAAAGTGGGCAGCAAGGGGTGTCACTCTTCTCCCAGACGTGCAGGGTTGCTGGGCTTGGTAGGGCATCTGCCTGCACCAGGAAACAGAGGCGAAAAAAGTCTACTGCATGCTATTTGACCAGGCAATCCTTCGCTGTAGGATGTTCTCCCACCTTGTCCACACTCCCAGTTCTTGGAGTCCTACTGCCCTACTCACTCGTTCTTCCTCCACACTTGCTCGAACCTCTTCCTGGAGTAGTTGGTGTCGCTCCTTACCCTTGCCGAGCTGGGTCTTTGGGAAGTAACCCAAACCAGCTCTGCCTGTTGCCAAGGTGCCCACCAGAGTCTTTTGTCTCAGGTGTGACTCTGCCTCTTCCACAGCCTTCTCTACTCTCCATTTCCTCCCCGTCCTCACCTCAATGTTGGCTGATGACACCTTACAGTCCCTAGAGTCCCTGTACTGTAGGGCTTCTTGTGTGCATGCCACCATGAATTCTTCAGTAAGGCCACTAAATGGTAGCTGGAGGGTATTGCTTGACCCAAACAGTGCTGCACTAGTAAGGCTGCGTGGAAGTCTCAGCCATTTCCGAAGACAGCCACTCATCTTCCTCTCAAAGGACTCACCTGTTGAAAAAGGGACTGCATAAACCAGCAAGGGCCACAGTACTCGGGACAGGATAGAGTGCAGGTAGACCCAGGCTTTAAATCTACCCAGCAGACCAGACCTATCAACTTTAATAAGAACTAATATTTATTAATTATAAATGGTCAACAAAATACTTCAACTGTGAGCCTCCAGGAATCCCACCCTTCTGGATTACTAATTAAATAATTCTAGAAAATCTTGGTATACCAGAGGACCTAACGCTGGTCCACGTAATCACCTGGCAGTTTTTTCAGTTACATAATTATTATATATCCATTTTCAAAGGTACTGTATACTAATATAGTACAATTAAACACCTTCCTGAAGTGTGACCACTACGACATTGTCAGGTTCAAAATGCATAACTGCATCATTTATCTAGCAGTAACCCCAAAAGTAGTAATTACGAGATAGCATCAAGAGTAGACAATCCCATTGCCTGGAGACTCAGCAAGCCTCTTTCCTTAAAACAGAGCATATTCTATTAAAGCCACAATTTTAATACAGTCTTAATGTTACACATTTAACTGAAAGCTAAATTGTCAATTTCCGCAAAAATAACCGATTATATGCTTTCAGCATACTGTATGAACTCACAGTTGAAGTATTTTGTTGACCATTTATAATTAATAAATAATTCATAATTAATATACAATTCAGTACTTGTTCCTATCTCTAATTCTGACTGATAAACATAATTTCCAAAATAAAAACTCTGAATAAATATGCTAACAATAACAACACTAATGCATAACTCATTATTTCCTACTTACGGAATAATTGTCTGAAATGCAGTAATTCCCATGTGTCCCAAGCAAATGGAATTAAATGAGTTGAATATATTCGCAACCTAATTTGAAACCTACGTTATAAAGACGTATTTGTTTGGAAATGGTTATAAAAAGCTCTTAAGGATTTACATTATATTTTCTTACCACAGGAAATATACATATACCCGTAAGATTATATACCTACAGTACATTTAAGCTTAAAAATTTTGCAATTTCTCTGTAAATATTCTTCCACAGTAATGCAGACAAACTATTTAACAGTAAGACCTCCATAAGGTACCATGATTATGTAGCCAGTAGTTCAGACAAACCATAGCATGTAACAAAAAGGCATTATATACCTAAGGCACTGAACAGCAGAAAATAGATGCAAGAGGAAGTGAAAATGCATGAAAATAACAAAACAGTAAATAAAAGAGAAACAAAGGGTGAATTATCAGTAAACCAAAGAATCTTTTTTTTCCTAATTATTTAATTCTCAGTTGTTCCTGTGAAATCCATCAGTATACAAGATAAGACGGTTCTTTTTGGAGCCGGCATTCTCAGGCAGAATGGAGGCGACATATCCAGGCCCCTCCGCAGCACACAGCATGCACTCACTGGCACACATGCACATCCGTACATCTCCTGCGTCAGCACTTCTCATGGCGATGACCTACTTCTCCCATGGCCACACACACACAGCCAGGTGGTTCATCTTTATTACACCAGCAGGGTGCAGATCGAAGTGCGTTCAGTGCCCAAGCATCAGCATGAAAAGGATCAGAGGGCAGCATTAAACCCTGTCAGATTCACCCTCTTTCACTTGCAGTACTAATTACTTTGACCAGAAAACAGCGGCCCTTGGGAAGTCTCCTATCTTGTTATATTTCTGTTAAAGTCCTCGCAGTCCGCACTCAGCCAAACGATTTTTCCTGAAATTGACAAAACTGCATCCTGTGACTTTTACAATTTCAGCAACACATGCATTTTCATTTATCCAGAATCTTCTGCACACTGGCCCAGTTAAACACGTGCCTTTGAAAGCTACGGCTGGCATAATTAACTAGTGAGCTTAACTTGCTGGCTGCCTCGGTATTGCAATTCTTTACAATCTCCGTGCTGCTTTCTCTTTCGACTGTTTCTACATGCCACTAAACAGACCGAATCACCCAATGGTCCCTCTGTTATCACCTCGTCCAACTTAAGTCATACCATTTTAATGACCGAGGTCTGACTAAGAGTGCTGACAAATCCTGCATGCATAAAGTTAATTTCTGGAAAAAAAGTATTTTATTACTATCATAAAACTTATACATTTTTAACACCAAATCCAGTACCTGTTCTTGGATACATAGTTTCTTCACTTTGTTTAACCTTTTGTCATTTGAGTACAACTTTATCAATGACCATCACTTTCAGAAACAATGCTTGTAACTTAGAGAAACTAAAAACCAGCAATCGCTTATTGTAAGTCTTCCCTCCAGAATTGGAGGTTTGAAGCTCTCTCCCAGTGTCCTCTGGGTACTTCGATCTGCACCCGCCGTCCAATGATATTAGACTAAGGTGAGTAGTTACATTTCCCATTATGTCTGACTGATGTGTGCCCCCCATGATGGGTGTACTTACTCCATATGCTTACTATTCTATTCAATTCAATTTTATTTATATAGCGCTTTTAACAACAGTCATTGTCACAAAGCACTTTACATTTAACCGGCCAGAACTCCACCAAGCAAGCCTGAGGCGACAGTGGCAAGGAAAAACCTCCTCTAGCAGGAAGAAACCTTGAGGGGAACATAGACTCGGAAGGGGACCCCATCCTCCTCTGGGCGACCGGGGAGCATGAAACTGCATTTATACTGAGATTCATTAGAGTTCATATAGTTATGAAGTCCCAGTTGGTTTTATGTTGTTCTCTCCAGGAGTCCAAGGAGTCACTAAGATGATCCTGTTTAGGATAAACTGTCCAAATATGAGTGAATAATCACTGAAGTGTGCTGTTAATATAAAAAAAGAAAATAACCTGTAGAAAACTACAAAATTGATTTTAGAAAATCAAATGGCTTCTTGTGTTTAAACCCCTGGCCAACAGCCAAAGCACTAAAATGAAACGGAAATTAAACAATCACTCCCAAACAAAACAAGAAGCAGTAAGCTGCAGTTAATTAAAGCAACCTCCAAACACTCTGGGGGCCAACAGCTGGGAAGGGTTTGGCAGCACATTAACACTCTCTTGGAATTAGCCCCCGGAGATTCAGACTCCTCTCTGAGCCAATCGACATCAGAACTGTCTGCTCAATTCAGTTTAAGAAGAGCTTCGTAAAACTCCCTGGGTACCGCCTGTGGGAATTCTAAAGAGCATCACTGTTAGTACCCTACCTTTCTTATTTGCTAACAAAAAAAAAAAAGTACTGAACTTGCCTATCTACAAAGCAATGCTAAACAAAGAGAAAGCCACTGATAAAGGAAGCAGAGATGCTAACCTCTTCCATTAGCACAGACCCTAGTCCCTGCCATTTCAATTTCTGTCCTTCAGTCCTTTTCCATCATGAACCTTTTTGAATGCTAAACACTTTTTTCCCTCCTAATCACACAGTCAATTCCTTTTCAGCTCACGCTTGCCTCCCCCAAACAGAGCAACGCAATTACCAGCCATTCAGCATTCAGCAAAAAATATACTTCGGGGAAGTCTTATCTAAGTCAGAGCAGAAATGCTTCACAAGCAATGTTTTATTTTTTTTATCGGATTAATGCATTTTGATCATAAAACTGTCTGTAGCACTTTTCTGCACCCCAAGCGGCAGCGTTCATTAAGAGCCACATGAATCTAACGGATGCTTCCGCAACAGTCTCTCATCCACAGGTCCTTGAGTCTCCGTCCTTGAGGAAAGCTGTGCACTGTTGCCTTTTGCTGGAGGGGTCTTGCCGGCTTCGTTTCACTCACGCTCAAAGGAAACGCGCCTCGGATGAGGCGTACCCACCCCTAAACACTCAACAACGTAATATGAAAAGGTTTGACGCTGTAGATCTCGTCCTCCTGTGCTAACGCGGAACTGCATCTTCCAGAAGACAAAGCACAGCGTTTCGGTTTCTCTGGGTGGATTAGCGCATTTCACGCAGTCTGTAAAGGCCCAACTATACCAATAATAATTCTACCGTCAGATAAATACAGCTGCAGTTTTATCACCACATGGATTCAATGGAAGTTCCCATAAATAAATAAAATAAATGAATGAATGATTTACACAATAAGCCCAGATTCACCCTTTGACAAAAATGATCTCATTTGCTGATAGGTGCAAGTTCATTTGGCAAAAGGTTTTTCCTGATATTCCCTCACCTAAATGATAATGCATGTGGGGGGGGAAGCATTTTCATTGCTAATTATTTAGAATTCTGCCAATATATTCACCCTGATGGGGTGGAAGACTCAATAAATTTGGATAGAAACCATATGATAATTATAATAAAACAGAAAAGAAATTATATAAATCATATGAGTAACACAAAACACATTTTAAACAATCATAAAAAATGTTCACTGACCTATAGGTTTTTACAGGGATTTTCTGCAGAATTTGACTTGGTTTCCTGAGCATTTATTAAGACATATAAACATAAATCTTGTAGGATCTTACTACAGATGTTACTGATCCCTATTTGTCCAAATGAATCACATTTTGACATTAGGTTTCATAACATTACTGGTTAAGGAAAGCAACAACCACTATCGCAAAACATAAAATCATCTGCACCAATAGCATTTATATATAAACTTGTATGCCTGACATTCCACAAAAGAAAAAGGTTGCCAACCACTGACATCTAGTGGTTTGCATGTGTTCATTTTCAGCAGAGCATAAAATCTGCCAAAATCTATATAGCTTCTTCTGCAAGACTTACTCTACATGTACTTATATTTCAATATGTTTGCTACATTCACCATACTTTTTTATCTTTTTTTTAGCATGTGGCCTTCTAGGGAAGTCAGGAAATGAATCTCTACAGAGAACACACAATTCAAAGCAAGATTTTACGTCACAGACTAGTTCCATTGTTATAAAGGTAAAGTTAATTTATTGCGAGAGATGCCTTTATTTACTGAATGAGAGGTTTTTCAAGAACGCATTAGTCATGTAGTATACTATACTGACTGCATATAGTATTTTCAAAGGTTTATCATGAGACAGGCCCCCCCAGAGAAATGTCCTGGTTCTAATTATAAATTCCACAAATCTCACAGTATTTTTTTGTGCTGAACGCAAATATCTAATCAAAACTTCCATATCACACAAGGATTTTGAGTGATACACAATTAACCTCTATGGTATGGAGGAAGAGATTCATGTAAGAGGTAGTGCCACGCCCCCTCCTCGTGTGTGCCACACCCCCCGATTATCCACGTGTGCTTCCCCAATTGTGCCCAGCTGTATCCTGTTGTTTTGCCCTGTCTTCTCTATATCAGTCCACGTCTTGTCCTGCCGTTTGTCTGTCATTGATGTTAGTATCGTTGCGATGTCCCGTTCTCCCCGTAGCCGTCTTCCCCTTAATAAAACCCCAGTTTTCCCCGTATTCTGCCTGCCTGTCTCGTCCTTCCCTGCCTCCTTCCTGCCAGCCTGCCCGTCCGCAACTACGATACCTGACAGGTATAAGTCTGATTTTCTGCTGTACTTGGCCTCAGGAACATCCCTCAGGGTCCAGCAGAAGTCAGCAAGTATACTGGGACTCTACTTGCCTTGATAATGTTTTTCTATATCAGGAATGTCCTAATGACATAATCCAATTGGATTATAGTCTGTAAACTCTGCCAAAACAGACTTACAGTCCTTTGCGCCCTTCTGCAAAGTCTTAAAAAATATTCATAAATAGAAACAAAATCACTTTCCTAAATTAAATATCAATATCCATATATTCTTAATCAGAAATTATATCTATCAAAAAACAGCCAAAAAATAATGCAACTCAAAAACTATGGGTGACAGCAAAATTCTGAAATCAGCATAAGAAACTACATCAGACACCCCGTAGTTGTTCTGTGACAAAATCTTTGTTGACCAGTGTAATCAAAAGAAATATATTAAATAACTGAATTTCGGTAGAAGGCTCCTTTAAGTATTTCTTTTTAAGAGAGTATGGATGTGACACACGTTTTTGAACTGCTTTTCATTCTTAGAAACATGCTATCTTTAGGAGTGTCTTTGGCTTACCTGGCCGATGCAATTCCCCACAGCAAACGCTCTGTCTCTTCAGAGACGTCAGTAGGTAGTAGGACCTCCACGGGCTGGACACGCATCACGCGGCTTTCCAGTTCCGCACGGGAGGGCCCGTCAGGGAAACAGTCCAGCATCACATCTCCTGTGCAGGGTTGCACTGCCTGGACCAAATACAAGACCACAGACATTCAGTAATCTTCATCTCTCTATCCTTACTGACTCATCTTTGTCAGAGCAAAAAAAAAAACTAAATCATTGGTAAATGATAATTTCATTGTTCAATCAATTATAATTCTAAGTGTTCATGCAGAGAAGTGTCAACAGTTGATTCATCTAATAAGCATAACAACAGGAACACCATTAAACCAAACTAAACAAAACAAATAATTCTGTCTTTTTTTCCCCCAATCATATACTGAACTGAGCCGCTAGGAAACATGACAGAGCCCTTGTGAAAATACTTGGTAAGGACCTCATACAAGGTTACAGAAATAAACAAACAAACGTGCAACGAATGAATTCAGATGAAACACGATGAACACAATGGCTTAGTCGCATGTGGAGAACGAGTCCGTACCACAAGCCCCACTGTCAACTCCTTCTTCAGACTGTCCCAGCTCTCACTCACACACATCAGGTAGCTGTTAGGGGTATCGACCACATCTGCAGCTTCCTCCAGGTCTCCTGGCTTCAGCAGTGGGTTCATATCTGTGTTTATAACTGTCAAGGACTATGGTCTACACCAAACACAGCAGCAACAGCAACCGATGGGGATCTCAGACTCCCTAATTATGACATAGTGACATAACCTCAGACTTCCCTCCTGTAACTGCTTTCTTAGCGTAGGATTAGGATGCTCAACTCATGCATTACGAGTAACTATACAATGTAAAAGAGGAAAACATACAATTGTTTATTGAAAAACAACTTATAACAGATTTAATAGTGCTCTAGTGGTATTTAAATGTTTGATCTCACATCAACATCTCCTTCTGGAAGATGCTTTGAAAATAAATTGTTCAGAGGATACCTTCCCCAACCAGGGTGGACTTGGTGTAGAGGGCGCTGAGCTGGCGTGTGAACAGGCAGCTCCTGTTAGCCCCCGAGGCCTTCAGTGCAGTGGTCTCTGTCTGCTTCACCACGCCCACCTGTGCTTGGGACACCGTGGGTACCTCTGTCTCAAATAATGGATTCTTTAATAGCCACAAAATTACACACAAACCCAATCCGTCAACCATCATGAAAGTCAAGTTCAGATGGAGAGCAACAGTGAACAAGGCAGAAAACAAGTATAACTGAATAAATGTATAACGCAAGTTAGAAAAGTACCCCTAACAATTTTATGTAAAAATTAGCATTAGCATAGGTCAGGTTCTTTAACAGGGACATTGCTGGGCACGAGTGACTGACCTTGTAACCCTGGGAGACCAGACGCCGAACGTGAACAAACAGACGGTGTGTGGGGATACTGGCCGTCATGAAGTTATGATCCATGTGGCAGAAAATGTTCAGTTCCCTTGCTGCAATCTATGACAATGCAAGACATTAAGCAGCATTTATACTTGCCATGCCTAGCAGACGACTGAAAAACAAGGGCCATCTTCAACCACTTTTTTGTAAAATGTCAAGTTCTTGCACTGTTAGTTTATGAAAACACTCTGCACAGAAATACTCAACTTTCTCACCTCTGCATCTTCCCCAAAGAACCTGTACTTATAGCCACATTCAACACACAGGAGGACGTCTTTGTGCTGCTCCTTGATGTCCATGAATTGTTGCTCCAGAGGAGTGTAGATGCTTTTGGTTCTCCTGTTGATGCCACTGCTGTCGCTGGAATTTTTCTGAGCAGTGCTTGTCGCTACGGTACCTCCACTGCTCGAGCTGGCAAAGCGACTCAGGGTAAAGCCCTGTGTTTAATTCCAGACATATACAAAAGAGAAAGAACAAACTGAAACAGTAAAGCAACTGGCAATTAAAAATACTAGAATGCTTCACGCATAACCATTAGACAAACACAAAAAACAACAAAACCACAACAAAATCATGTACTGTGGGAACCAAAAATACAATATTACTACATCCATCCATCCATCCATTTTCCAAACCGCTTATCGTACTGGGTCGGGGGCAGTCCGGAGCCTATCCCGGAAGCAATGGGCACGAGGCAGGGAACAACACAGGATGGGGGGCCAGCCCATCGCAGGGCACACTCACACACCAGTCACTCACACATGCACACCTATGGGCAATTAAGCAACTCCAATCAGCCTCAGCAGGTTTTTGGACTGTGGGGGGAAACCAGAGAACCCGGAGGAAACCCCACGACGACATGGGGAGAACATGCAAACTCAAAGATATTTCACATTAGTTGTGAATAAAATAATCTTTAAAAGCCTCTGGCTTGACTTTACTGAAAACCACAGTTCCAAAAGGACTGAAACAACTGAAAATTATGTCAAATGAATACAACTGTATAAGACTATTTGGATTCATGGACTAAAACATTTGGAAATTTGCGTGAAACAACGCTCTGGACAAGTGGCATCGGGGTGTGCTGATCATATTTCTTGTTTTGCAAATGTTACTTGTCATTTCAGAAATGCTCTAATGCAATTGAAACAAACGGTAAACTACACTCTGTTACTACTTACTTTCCAAAGGATGGCACTGTAATCATTACAGGTACACAATGGGCCACTTTTAGTTTCCAATATAAAGAATTTCCACCCAGCTGACAAGTCGATAGTTTGTAGTTCCAAGCGATTTGCCTCAGGCTGACTGCAGCATGTGATGCAACCTTCCAATGTGCACAGCTGACATAAATTCAGTGGATGCGGGAAATTACATAGATTGGGCTTTGGAGTGGGCAGTGGGAGCTGATACCAGTCAATTTAAAAATGCCTGGATCAGCCCCGATTCTGAACTTTGATATTGGTAGGGAGCATGACTGTTACTAAGACTTCCTTTGAATATGCTTTATGAATAGTGTGAAACCTGACATTTTCTAATTTGATGTTAGTGTCAAATCTGATGTTCTTACACTGAAAAAGGTGATATTCTTATTATTAGTTCCAAACACTTTTAAGCATTGTATTCAAAATGCACTGGTTCTGAATCTATATATTTTCAGACATCCCTACCTGAGTTTTAGGCGATACACCCAGACTCGTCTCCTGTTCCTCTGGCTTACATCCGACACTGTTAGATGGTCCCTCTGTATGTCCCACGTTATGGCTCTCAGTCCCACTACCTCTCACCATCAGCCGCGGGCTTCTGTTGTCCTCTGCTTCTCCAGGGCACCGGAAGCTTCTGAGCCGGTGCATGGTGGCAGACGACAAACTGCTTCTAGAGTTGACTTGTCCATCACCTTCAGCAAGACAAGATTAAATCATTCATTCACTGGGGCTGTGACTTGTCACCGAAAGCATTTCAGTGCAAGTTAATTTATACCAAGCCAAATTCAATGGTGCTACAGACAGATATAAAATGCCTCGCATCCAATTTCCATAAGTCCAGTACCCAGTACGGGTCGCAGTGGGTCTAGAGTACCCAGTGAGCTTAGGAAGTGAGCCGGGGGACACTTGGAATGGGAAATCAGTACATCAGAGAGCATGTGCTCACGCACCTGACCAAAGGAAACTCACACAAGCCCGGGGTAAACATGCAAACTCCACTGGAAGCGCTACACTCCATTTTGACAGCTGTGCAGGATCTCTCACCTTCAACTCTGTCACTGCAGACTGCGTTGTCCTTTTCCCAATCATGGGAAATCCGAAACCGTTTTATTTGGGATCCACCCTCATCCTCACACAGTTTCTTCTTCATCCCCTTTACTCAGATTCAGAAAGGCAACGTTAGTTGGGTGCACTACACCAGCGAACTACTTGCTTCTGTCGATGCTCGTTGTGTGCTTCTTAATTCACATTTTACTAAGATCCACCGAACAGGTTGCTTAGCAGAAAAGTTTGCAAAATGAATAAATACAAATGTAGTAAACAGTCATTTAAGGCTAGTCCTCTTTTCCACGGCTAAAGTGAAAGCTAAAATGCAAACAGGTATATGAAAAACATTTATCAACGAATGTTCATCCTCTAACTAAAGTTAGGTTTTAGTTTTTGAATGGGAAGCATGTTTCTTCTACGTTGTTCGTTCATTCATTAAATATTTCAGTTCCCTACGCATAATTACGATACAATGAGCATGAAACGCTTCTGCTAGCAACCAGTTAATGCTACCCCACTTCAGACACACCGTCTGACCTTGCCTCCGAAGTGCTTAGCGGCAAAGCCGTGTGACCTGCGTGCATCTTCTGCAGATCCATCCCCTTCTGTTTTCTTCTTAAATCCACTAAAGAATCTGCTAATAGAAGACTTTGACTGTACGCTAGATTTTTTGTTTGATTTTGGCATGGTAAATAAACAGTGTTTAGCTATCAGCTATGATGCATGATAGAACATATCATAATTATTACATTCATTTGACTTTTATAAAAGGTATTAGGCTATTCGCTCCGTCGCTGCATGGATTATTTGGCGCTGGCGTGACGTTTCAGGCCACGCATGCGCAGTTCCACATGCTCAGCACAGTAAATGGGGATATTGTGTACATCGTAACTTTTTCCCCTTTGGTCACAATAAATTGCTTACAAAATGCTTACAATCCATAATTACGTTCTGGCGAACGATCCAGATATAATTATCGGATATGTATAGTTATAAATCAGTAAATATTGATGTGGTAAGAGATATCATTCTGCATGTTAATAAATAAAAATCTTACTTGTGAATCATAGTCATCAAACAGATTGTCAGTTTTAAAATAAATATAAATGTATTTTTACTGTATTTGGTTGAATAGAATAAAGTAATCCATTGTATTGGATTAACAAAAAAAAACTAAACAAATTTAGAATTTTTACAAAAACTCACTTTTGCGGACTTGTCCTGGACTATTGACAGAATAGCAATCATATTTGGAATTAATCAGCAAGAGACGTTTCAGACCAAAAGAATAGTAATGGGTTGTTTCATATAGCTACAGTCTTCAAATTAAATCTAAAGGATGCGCAAATCAGGAAGTGAGTGATATCCCAGCAGTACTTTGTTGGTGTACTGGGCATGCGCCAAGTTTAATGAACTTTGTCCACTTGGGGGCGCTATACGATTAGAAAATATTTAAATCACCATTACTCTGTCACAAAACTACATTTCTTGCACTTCATCAAAGTTACACATCATAACTTGGAACTTGCTAAACCTCCACATCAGCCGTCTTGTGTTTCATGCATCTTTGATTTTCACATTGAACTACCTACTGCTAGAGTTATGCCACAATGAGATTTTGGGTGTTACCTCTTCAGGCTTTTGTCTTTAAGAGTTATTAAAGGATAATTGCCAGGCTGAAAAATTTGACTTCAGTATGTCCATAAATTCACCAGTGAAGGCATCGCTGGTGTCACTAGAATCCTTGGCCAGAATACGTTTTGCACATTTTTAAAAATATATTTCAACTTCATTTGCTAGCTATTTTAATTTTTCTGTGTTTTTATTGTGTCAAATTATATGAAATGCTACAAATCACTGACAGATGTTCATAATGGCATGAAACAGTGCTGTCATGTCATTGTGTGATGACATCATCATGTAATGACACGAGGCTGCTCTCCTCAACTCAACTAAACCCTAAAAGACCCGGGAGACACAGTACCAAATCACAACAGCTCCTCGAAGCAGGTGTGGGTGCCCTCTCAATGGTCTTCTGGAGGATCTCCTTGTACTCCTCCTTCATGATGTCCTTCTGGTAGAAAAGCTTCATGGCCAGTTACACTGGCTCCACAGCCCGTTCCTGCATGTGAAACTTCTCTGTGTACCACCAGACTAAGAGCTTCAGACGTGCAGTTAAGCCTGACTGGGGCTCCAAGCCACAGGGGTGCCATGTGGCATTGAACAAGTCAGGCTCAATTTTTTAGGGTTGTGTGTGGAAGCAGGTGCACCAGGTTGATCCTGTGAGGGGGGATCATGGGTTAAAAAAATATATATAATAATCCAGTACAAAACCAGTGGTCTGCAAACCCAAATCCTAATCGATTCAATGACTCCACACACACACTCATTTTATCATTGTACCATTATGGCAGGACATGGTGGAAAAGGACAATTCACATTACAATCATCAATAGGATTCAAGAACACAGATGAGAGACACACGCAGGGACAACACAGAAACAAACATAGCAACACAGGAACAGAATAAGGGCAGGCACTTAAATAGACGTGAAATGAGGAATAGACAAGGGACAAGTGCATGCTATAACCAATTAACCAAACAATGAAGATTAAAGAAACAAGACCCAGGTCGGAGTAATTAACAACACTATTCAAACACTACAGGGATCATAGGTAAGCAGAACATAATAACTAAACTAGACACAAGCAGGGTGAGAACCAAAGACACAAAACGACCTAAACTGAAATACAAGAACGATTAAATAAGGCAGCATGGTTCTCTGCCACACAGTCAGCCCACATACGCACATGGCAGACAGGGAGCAGGGGAACAGACTAAGATGTATGAAGCACGTAAGACTAGGGGAACTGAAAATGGGATGGCCAACAACACCAGCTGACCAAACAAGGAAACAGGGATGGATTCCGACGTGTACAGGGAGAGGGAGAGGCTGACCCATGAAGGCTCGTGGGTAAAGGCAATGCTACAGCCTGGTGGGAGCATGGAGCAGAGCGGGAGGCCCTGGGTCTCCAGGCATCCAGCTGATGAGATGGTCCCAGATCATCCCTTTGGAATGACACAAATGTCACAGCACTGAAGGTGGCTGGCACGTCAAGCGTGCCCTCTCAACAGCCCATCAACAACCCTTCGACAAAAAACTTCCAGGTCATCTGTGTGTGCGTAGATGAACAG
This sequence comes from Brienomyrus brachyistius, assembly GCF_023856365.1. Lineage (NCBI taxonomy): Eukaryota > Metazoa > Chordata > Actinopteri > Osteoglossiformes > Mormyridae > Brienomyrus > Brienomyrus brachyistius. The sequence continues at coordinate 15,314 of NW_026042730.1, forward strand.
GAAGGCAGCGCTAATGGCGGAGTGGGCAGTGGCAAACTCAGCGGCGTTCACCTCTGCTACCACCGGCTCGATGGTCATGCCAAGCGAAGTGGACTGGACCAGGTATCCAGGCACATGCTGTAGGCCCATAGAAAAACCCATCCTATTAATGTCCTCCTCAGCCCTTTGACCCAACTAAAAACATGCATTTACAAACCTTGAAAGATGAAATATGGAACATGATGTTTATTAAGTATGCAATCATTCTTAAAATGTAACCAAATTGCTTATAAAAAAAAATCAATTAAAAAAGACTGTGTAGTTTTGCAATGTAGTGTTCAGGGAACAGCAGGAAATGTCACGTGGCCCTTGGAAGAACAAGCCTCATAAACACCTGGATGTCACCTACCTCCAATCTCATTCCTGTTGATGGTGGTACAAACCTTGTCGCCCTGCCACATGTGGCCAATCAGGTCCATTAGTTGGACCCTGGAGGTGGCTGTTCCTGGCCATCAGGACCAATGACACTTCCCTGTTCATCTGGTTCTCGGAGTCCCCCAAATGACACCTACACAGGCCTTAAAACTCTTGTACTGTACAGTGAAGCCCCCCAGACCAGCTGATGGGTACCCAGCCCTGCTGGTCATTTCCACATCCGCCATCTTGTTTTCAGCACCATCCACCTCATTTATCTCTCTGAGGGTTGTGGGCTGCACATACTGGGCAGAACGAGTCCAGAACCAGCTGCAATAAGCAAAAAGGTGTGTTTCCTAATACATTTAGATGTGTTGACCTTATAAAAGTGTCTGGTGGTATCTTAAGAGATGATGTTTATCAAATTTATGTGCCGTTCATTTTGGATTAATAAAAAACCTTAAAAAGTGTGCAGCGCTCACAAACCTTGTGGCATCCTCACCAAATTTATATAGATAATAAGCCTCAGGAAAAGTATCAGATGGGTTTTATATTTTCAAAATGGAGCTGTGAATGCTGTTTGCTGTGAATGCTGTTTGCTGTGAATGCTGTTTGCCGTGAATGCTGTTTGCTGTGAGTGCATAGCCATACCCTTGACAAAGTGACCTAAAGTTTCCATGGCAACTATGCCCTTATAGTCTGTTTGCCCCCAGTTATACCACGCACTTTTTTGTAGATTCTAAAAAAAGAAATAGACTTTACAGGACCACCTTTAGCAGCGATCACAGCTGTGTGTCTTCACAGGTTCTGCTGGTCCTCTGAAGCTCCCTGACGCTCCCCTTTCAATCCGAAATTCACGTGTTCAGCGATGGTAGATTTATACATTACTTTCTGAAAGCACTGTAACATGAGATATCCCTTTATTATGTTGTGATAATTTTTTTTTTATTAATTTTTTTTCAGAATATGACCCCTATGTATGGTGCAAGTTATTGCAAAGCAATATTCCACTGCATCTATGCAAGCAACTTTATAAAACAGAATCATTGTCACAAGATGGCAGTGTTTCAACAAGTTAGAAATAAAAACACCCTGATTCCAAATGTAATTATTTATTTTTTTCCAGCCAAGTTAAATGTCATAAGTAATCTTTGCTATATTATTAAATATTTATTGTATGTTCCCTCTATGATCAGCCTGTTCTGGAGGTCACGACATATCACAATACTGTATAATACATACATGAGTAATGCAATGTACTATAATAGCTCTGTCACCTGTCTTCACTGCCTATAAAACATATTCTCAATCTAACAGAGATTCTTCTGCATGTCAGCTGTGAGCTGCATCACAGGTGATGACAGTCTTTATGTAATAGGAAGTGGAGTCTATAGAATGATATCTGGTGCACTTGTCACCCATTATCATCAGTGAAACTTTAAAGAATCCATTAAAGAAAGGAACACACATTAAATAGCCCACTCGAAATATTCTCAGGTTTCTTTAAATGCTAATTTTTTAATCAGAAACCAAGGAAGCACCCATAATATGGATGGACAGGCTTCCCCAAAGCTTAAGTGCTGCAATGGCAAAAGCACAATCATCCTTTGTTTTTAATCTTGTCCTAGGAACTGCCAAAAGAGACCATGACCAATGACCTCATGGATGATGTGGTGGGGTATGTGCAAAGAAGATTAGTTATACAGGAATGGCGTAATCCATTCAGAGCTTTTAAAGTTAACTATAAAATCTTAAATCATAATATTAAGTGATTATGTAAACATTTCTTTCAAAACACAGGTTGTCAGTGATGATTCGGGAGTTTAATAGAGCAGCAAAGACCAGTCAGACACATAATCATCCTGCGGACATTGCAGGGCACCCTGCACATGAGCTCACTACCTAGTGTCAGATTTTAACTGCTTCCTCCACCTCCTGGACACCAGTGAAATAGCAGCAAAAGTTGACCAGGTGTGGTACTGCACACAAAATAATAATATCTATTTGTTCTTCGCAGTAGCATTATCCTGTGGAGTTGTTAGAAGGTTTCCAATTATAGTTCAGCTTTATCATATTTACAGCATTTACACTTTCAAGTTTTTCGTTTTGAAAATTATTTATGTGAGTCTAAGTGGCAGCTGTCCCAGACACTGGGTTTCCTTTTTTTTTGTTCCCTTCCATTGAAATTCACAGGTGCTCAATTTCCATACAAGTCCCAGGGCTTCAGACACATTAATTTATTCATCAGTGTAATTATGCATTAGCTGGTGTGCGTGTGGTGATTGGGGGATGCTTTTACCAGGAGCTACTTATTTACTTTGTACATCTGGGAACAATGATCCTGTCACCATGGATCTCTACAAAACTAGTAATTGATGCTCCGCATGTGGTTGCTTTGCACATAAAGAGGATATTCATAAAGGGAAAACCTCATTGCCAAAACTCTCAATTACACTGTGAATTAAGTCGTTCTGCTCGAAAATCGCTACTAACGTTTATGAGTCAGAAGGTCCGAAACAGCAGTGCTGGAGCTTATTTCATGTGCATGCGTCTCTTTTCCCACCCACAGTTACAGTTACTGTTTAAAGTACCTTCTCACATGTCAGGTTGAATTCCAGACAGAAACATTTAGTGACAGAGCCACTGACAAAGCGCATCCTATAGCAAGGGTGGAGAGAGATGCAGAAGGAGCCGTCTTTTAACTTTTTTATGCTAATTTTTATGCTCCCTCTCTTTCTCTCTCTATTGCTCTCTTTGGCTCTCGCACTCTCTTTGACATGCTCTCTTTTTTATATTTAATCTGTAGACACTATAACAGGATGAAAGACTGCCTTCTTTAGATGCAGTAAGGTCAACGTGGTCTTTGATCTGCTGTCGCGGTTGAATTTGGATATGAAAAGCGATGTTTGAAAGAAATATTCTTGCCATTTTCTGTAGGAGCAGTTCGCAGCTCCGTTGCTTTTAACCACCTGCCATTTTTATTTTGACAATAATGATTCAAAATCACAGGCAGCTCACTTTCATTATGCGACAGGTGCGGCACTTCCCTGTTATTAATAGCACATTCTGTTTTGTGGAGTTGCATTGCTTCGGGGTGTCATGGGATTGTAGGCGCAACACATAAGAATATTAGTTTTGTATACAAATGTGTTGACATTTTTCTATGAAGGGCCTAAACACAGGCTTGTGTGTTGAACTGCTAGGAAAATATTTCGGCTTAACTGCTAACGCCCGCTACTGTAAAATGGGGTAAGAGGATCAAGGATAATACCAGGCCTTCTCTCATATTCAATCTGTAATTCTTATATGCCAAATGTAAACATACTGTATATACACATTATATTGTGTAGCTAATTTCCCTTTTTCATTCTATTTACAAGATATGCTGTTTGTTAAAGGATGTTTTCCTGTTGTGTTAGACACATTAGATCAGTTAGTGTTGTGTACTGCTTTTCCATAATAGGTAAAATGTTTGGTAATGCTTTACGGTAACTCCACCATTATAATGCCTTTATAATGCATTCATAGGACATTCATAAGCAGCATGTACTGTAATTATACCTTAACATCTAGAACTTAACAGATTTACTATACATTAATAACAAACAATATAATACTAACAAACATTATTATCGTATAAGAATATATATGCTGCTTATGAATATTATATGAATGCTTTATGAATGTATTATGTAGGTGCACTGAATGTTCTATGAATGCATAATGAAGGTGCAATGTAAAGTGTTATGAAATGTCTTAAACATTGTTGGTGTGGTAGCTCTTTTTCTTAGAAGATTTTCCACATGCTCTTGCCTGGGTAAGGTCAACTGCTTGGCTACTGAGGTCAACACAAAGGGATGACCTGCTAGACAAAGAGGAAAGACCAGGGGCCTTTGTATTAATTTTCATGACACACCTGAGAAAATGTAGGCACAGACAAAAGCATTGACATTTTTCTTAATCAGGCATATCAGAAAATTAAGATGTATTTCATCAGATTACAAGTAAAGCTGAACTGCTCAGGGCATTGTTGCAAAGCTAAACGTTTTTAAAGATGTTTAATGTTTTTTAAAAACCCTTTCTCTGATTATTCAGCCGAATAGGACTTAAACCTCTAACACAAGTTCAGTTTTCTGAACGCTTTCCTGCTTGCTCAAGGTTACTCTCTATTTTATTCCTGATCATTAGTTAATACTTTCTGTCAAACACTATTACTGTTTCATCCTATACTCTGCTGATATAAGTTTCTTCTACTTGACGCCATGATGCTTTGTCTGTGGCACCAACAGCCCCCGCAGTTCCCATTGTCCGAACGAACACTGCACACACATACCTTCTCTTCCTCGCTGTCTGTTGTCATGGAGATCCCACTGCTCAAGGATGCTGAGATACTAAATTGCCTCCCACTCAAGTTAAATTCACCTGAGTTCCACTCAGATAAGATTCTGTATGTAATCTTTTGTTTATAAGGTTCTTTTTAGCTACAGAAGTGGTTGGTAAGCATTTTTTTAAAGTGAGAAAGAAGATGCAGATTCCACATGACCTGCCTGTTCTGCTTTTGTTTCTCAAGAGGTGATGAAGGGCTTTGGGCATCACCACCTTTCTGTGACTCGGGTACCGCTGCAGTTTGTCTATAGTATGTTCCTGTCTCTGATCAGTCTGGAAAATATCAGGTTCTGCCTGATTAAGTAGCGCAAAGAACATTGTGGGCTCTTTCCCAGATTTGTATGTTTCACTTAAACAAACTTTATCATAGAATTTTATTTATATAAAAAAATCAAGTGTGAAATACATTCCCTGACAATATAAAGAACAGTTAAGAACAACTTTTGGAAAAATAAATAAATTGTAAAAACTGCATGAAAGGATATAAATCGTCATGGATAAAATATGCAAATAAATATAATTAAAGTATCATGCAAAAAGTCTTAGGTAGTCATAGAAAATTATGCTTAAATGATCTTCATGTTGGTGTAAAACTGCTATTATGTCTGTCAAAATGTGTCAGCTGAGCCATTTCAAAACCACAACTAAAACTAGCCCAGTATTTGTAGCAACCTTCCAATACACTAAAGTATTTTTTATTTGACTATTAGCATACCTTATATGGCCAATCAATACCTCACTGACTTCTTAAACTTTTCAAATTAATTAGTTGTGATAAGCTTGTGATAAAATTGAACAAATGCATGGAATGGCTGAGGTGCCCCTGAGGAGAGGTTTGGGAACTGCAGCAGTGTTCATCTAGCCATCCAACAAGAGACCCGCAATATTCTGGAGAAAAAAAAATACTGTACTTTATTGCGTTACTCTTCATATGAATATATTCTGATGTTAAATTGTGTTTTTTTTGTTCTGGGAAAATATATATTTACTAACCAGATTAATAGTTTTAAATAGTCCTTTGACTGCCTAACATTTTGCAAAGTAGTGCTTATAGTATCATTTTTTTCTTTATTAGTGAGATTGGTGAGGGATAAAAATCACAGTCAAGTCCCCGCTTGTTCCCTCGGCTGGCTAAATGCTGACAAGATTAATTGATTTTGCTACCACCATCTTTTTTTATATATATATACAGAATTGCAAAACACACGCTATTCATCCTTTTTTAATTACAAGCTGAACGTAGGAATTAGTTAAAGTATTATGATCTGTAGAGGAAAGATATGATGTTTTAGCTCTGAGTCTCTAGGTTCCCAGGCATATCCTAAGAAGAGTGTATGAGAGTATAATGTGAGTATAAAAACATTAAAGTACAAATGTTATACTTTATTACATAGATATTTAGTAGTAGTGGTAGTAGTAGTAATATAAAAATAATAACTACTACTACTAATAATAATAATAATTATTATTATTATTATTAAGCATGCACAGTTTCAAACCTCAACTGTCTTGGAAATACCAAGCTCCCCCTGCTAAAGAGCTACAATCACACTTCAGAAACACATGGGATCACATGCACATCAACAGACCAAGACAAAGCAGACTTGGAGCACTGGTAAAGGGATTAAATCGCTTCTTTTCGGTAAAGTTCTACTGGAGCTATTATTCTGTTTCCATAGGAGAGTGATATTGTATTGTATATACGTGCACTCAATTGAAACACACTTCAATAGATGAAAAGACTGATATTAATTAATGTGCAAAATGTATTTAAAGTAGGTTTTAATGAATTATCTAGTTTAACACTTCTTTTCAGCCAATGAACCCTAAATGATATGTTGTATTCTGGAAGCCTGAAAAGTTGATCTCTTGCCAATCCTCTAAATGTGACATTTCAGTTATAGGAATAATTATAGTCTTTTGCATGCATACATAATCTTATGGGGTCAATGTAATATGATGTGGGGGAGCTTGTCTGTTTTTTCTAACCTTTAATGTGTATTAGCATAATTCTCATTACGGTCAGACATTTAGAGTTCCAATTAATGCCATTTTTACCACCTGTTCAATGGCTCTGAAATGTACTGCATTAGAGCCATTTCAGCCCTCTGTTTCACTTTGAGTGGCAATTTCAGTTTGTTGCTGCAGGGTTACTTAGCTATAGATTATAGTGGGAGCCCTTCTACAGCTATATGTATTATGTAGAGAAAATTAGCATTTTGGATGACAGACTGTTATTAGCAGTCTTACAAGCTCAGACACCAAGTGAATGTGTGTTCAAACCGCCCTCTTCTTCAGTTTTGACAGGGTGGGGGTTGGGATGATTGTTAGACATTGTCCTGTTACTTATGTGGAACACAAAGAACAACCAAAAATAAGTTTGGACTGGCGGGCTTTGTTAAAACATTGTAGCCATATTGCCATATATTTTATGCTTTTTAAAATATACATATACATGTTTCAGGTATCAATGGATGCAATTTGAAGTGCTTATACATATGAAAGTTGTTTTCCTTAGGTATTTTAAAACCACAGATGTAATACAAAATCAAATGCATGAATAGATGCAAATAAGTCATAACTCCAAGTCCTTAATTGCATGTTTCTATCATCAGGGGTTGCCTTTGGATCCATTAGTGACCTTTCTTTTTTGTAACAGAATACTAGATGTTATTTTCCTAATAAGCATAGTTTTGGAGGCATGACAAATCAGAATCATCCCTCACCTGAGGGGCCCAAAATGCACCTCCAGTGTTTCGTGGTAATGGCCGTCCTCAAACAGAGGACAAGGAGAGTAAAGACAAATATACAAAAGAAAATGTAATTCAGTGCCAAATCTATAACACCGTGTGGCTCAGGAACACATCTGCTTCTAGTATTCCTGAGGCTAGCCTTGAGAGAAGCTTCCTTATTGGCTGTACCTTTGCTGTCATTCAGCATGGATACCCTCTCTACCCCTTCCTCACTTTATCTCAGTCTCTCCTCCACAAGCCAGCCGGCTGAATATTCAGCCTCTCTCACTCCCTCACACGCTCGCACGCCCTCTATGGCTATCATTCCATAATCAGACCTGTCTTCTGTTCACATCTATCTCTCTCTCTGTCTGTTGAATGTTCCATTCAATTTGTTCCTCTTTAGTTTCTTTCTCCAAATGCTTTAAAGAATACAGTCAGACCTTCCTAAGGTGGATTATCAGATACTTTACAAGGATGTAATTCAAAGGAGTACAGTGTTCTTTGAAGGAAAAACTGGTGGTAAGTTGGGACATCTCTGCCGATTTCATAGCAGTTTTTAACCGTCGAAAATCAAATCATAAGAATAGGGCATTTTGTGACTATATTTGCGCCTTGTACTCATTAGTGCCAAGTTCATTACTTCATAAATAAAAATTGTTGTAGCAACACTGTTACATTTAATTTCTAATTTTGGGAGAAATTTATGTTGTATAATTGACAAAAATATAAAAAAAAGTGTGGAGATTGATCAGAATTTCTGAAAATGTAATGTCATTTTCTAATATGAAAGGACACCAACAACATTTACAGTCAATGTGAAGATGGTTTGCAAAGACATTTTAGTTTTATTTAATTAGTAACACTCACAGGTTATTAAAATATATTAAGTGCAATCTTTTGTTTGACTGTTCTTTTCAGACATTGAGTAAGGCTTACATTGAATTAAATATTGCTGAAACATTTTGCAATATAGGGTAAAAGAGAGTTTAGCATTTATTTATATTCTAATGTAGCTTCATTACATCTATGTATGCAACAGAAATATAAAGTGAATGCAAAAAGGATTTCATAGAAACAAAACCTTTAAAATATTTTTATCAGTTAAATACGATTCTGCAAATGTTTACAGATGAATTCACCAACTTCATCCAACCTTTTTACCAAATAGTAAAGCAATTTTCACACACACACACACACACACACACACACACACACACACACACACACGTACATGTCGTGTAATCATATCTTTATGGGGAGCATTCATTCATTTCTTTTGGAAAAATGCTAACGCTAACTATGAGAACCTTAACCCCTACCCAGCCCTAACCATAACCATAAGTAACGAAGTAAAATACAAGAGTTTTTTAAGTTTTTTCAGTGCAGTCACATTAAATTGAGTTTCTGGTTATGAGGACCAGAAAACTGTCCCCATTAAGGAGAAAAAACGTCACGTTGTGGGGACATTATGTCCCATAAGGTAAGGTATCCTCCTTTGTGCTTGCACACGCACACACACACATACATGTTTGTAATTATATCTTTGTGGGGACTCTTCATTCATTTCTATGGGGTAAACTCTAATCCTAACATTACGACCTTAACCCATTCATAGTTTTTTGATTGCGTTTACAAATCTTTGTGGGGACCTGAAAAATGGTCAAAATAGCAGGTTTTAACATATATGTTGTGACTACTGTACATTCAGTGAAAAATGGAGAGACGTGTGGGTTTTTCCACTCATCCAAGTTTTGGCTTTGGATATCTGTTGGTAGCTTAATACTTTGTCAGTGGTGTGATATTGATTCATAAGTTCTGAAATGTATAAACAAATAGTAACACTTTACATTAACTGCACCTTCATAATGCTTTTATATTGCATTCATAAAATGTTCAGTACACCTTCTTAATGTATTCATTAAGTATTCATAAACATCATGTATGTATACCTTAACTTCCTAACATCCCTTAACAGCTGTAATATACACTAATAACAAACATTATATAACAATAATAATAATAATAATAATAATAATAAACATTATAATTGTATAATCATGTAATGTTTGTTATTAATGTATATTAAAGCTGTAAAGGGGGTGTTAGGATGTTAAGGTGTACTTGCATGCTGCGTATGAATGTTCTATGAATGCATTATGAATGCATTATTTAAGCACACTACATGTTCTATGGATGTATAATAAAAGGATTATGAAGGTACACAATGTAAAGCGTTACCAAACACACAATACCTTTGGGAATTTAACACTGAACTTTACAGAGAGGAACCTCAAAAGACACACCTTTCTTTAGAAAAGGATTCAGCTATACTGCAGGGAGTATGACATTTCTATCCATCAGACTGTTAGCAAAGATAGCAAAGGCTGCTCTGAATAATAACTGGGCTGGACTGGCCAGTTGGCATACTGAGCATTTTCCTGCTGGGCTGATGGGTTTGTGAGCTGGAAAAATACTTTTCAACCCTCAATCGGCAAAATTCATTATGGGGAACCCCACTAGCCCACTAGCCCACTAGCAATTTTTATCATAGCTACGCATCTGTGGTGTGCCTGTATGGAGAAAAGTCCAAGGCTGATTTTTAATGTGAGTACACTCCTGAATGGTAAGAATGTGTCATTGGGGTGTAGGAGTGGAGCTCTTTGGCTGTTATGAGCGAGGTGAGAGGACTGTTACAGGCGATTTACTATTCATTGGAACAACACAGTCTCTCTGACTTAGTGTTGTAGCAAGATCCAATTGTAATTTTATTATTTTTCCCATGATAAATGCAGTCCGAGGATAATCAGGTAGGTGACAACAAAAAATAAATGCTAATGATCATTCTGAATAAATATATTGACTATTCAGTGAGCTTCATTGGCTTTTCAAATGTTGCTTCTGAAGTAGCAAGTCTGTTCAGTAATACCAAATTGGATGCTTAAAGGAGAGGACTTGGTATAAAATTGGACTTGGTTTTACTTGCAAACCTTGTGCTAGGTGTCTTTCTTCAGTGATTATAGCTAAATGCAAATTCTACTCCGATACAAAGCGAGGGAAGAGTGGGCAGTGATTATGCATGCTTTCTGTTCAAGGCCAAAGATAAATACACGAAGAACGAACTGCAGTCTAAATATCAGCTTGTCAAACTTCTGCCACTAAAAACCATTCTCAGTCGTTCTCATCCGACCCAACAGTCATTTCACCCGATAAAGCTTCTTAAAGACTCTTATAAAGACTCTTAAACACTGTGTATACTGGTTTTCCCACAAATTTCACTTAGTTGTTTTACTTAAGGGATATCATCAATTACGTTGATATCAACCCCAGTGTTTTCGCTGAAAATAAGACGATCATTACATGTATTGTCTAGAATTTGTAGAGATCTAGCCCATATGGATCAGTGTTAAAACCCTCAGAGCAGAATGATCAAGAATGCATTTTTCCATGTTTTTATATTTCCCAAATAAAACACTAATGCTTAATGCAGGAATCATTTTAGAATGGAAATATATAGCATTTGGTAATGGGTGCATGGCTTGATGGAAAATAAAACCAATTTTCGGTAGCTGATCTGTACAGTTTGCCTTGATTATAACTAGAATAAAAACAGAATGCTTGAGAGGCATATTTGAAATATTTGAGTGCTTTGTTGGAATAATTCAGTTATCAAACACTAGTAATTCTAGAAAGTCATTCTAAAGGAGAAAATATTTGGCTTAGAGGTCACGATTCAATTCACACACATAGTTATATATAAAGACTTAATTTACCTTCCATATAGCAGCAGCCGCTGATTCTTCATTAAAGTGGATACAATTGTTTTATAATTTTTTTAAAATCTCTTTTTTTAATTATTTCCTGAGAAAACACATATATTGTACTTGAACAAGGTATTTTTTACAGTAAACTATTTTCATTCCTTTCACTTTGTTTTCAGTTAGTAGATAGACACAGATAGACATAATATAAGACAAACGGGACAAATCGAGATAATTGAAAACATTTTAAAAGATTTTATTACCTGTCATATGTTACATTGTCAAAAAACAGTTGTTCTTGTATATATAGACAAACAGTGTATCACCTTGTTTTCTTCTCAGATCCTGGAAGAACAGCATTGTTATCTCCCATGATGCCACAGTCACAGGAAGAGTAGATGCAATGGGGGATTCTGTAGAGGTACGCACAGATGGAAACTCCTTGCTGAAGGCCGTCTACTTGTGCCGCCTGCGCCTGACCCGACTGCTACTGGAGGGTGGAGCATACATCAATGAGAGTAATGAACGTGGTGAGACCCCTCTGATGATCGCCTGCAAGACAAAACATGCAGACCAGCAGAGTGTGAGCAAAGCCAGGATGATCAAGTACCTCCTGGAAAATGGTGCTGACCCAAATATCCAGGACAAATTGGGGAAGACGGCTCTGATGCATGCCTGCTTGGAACGGGCCGGCATGGAGGTCATCTCCCTGCTTTTGGTGAGCGGCGCTGACCCCAGCCTAGAGGATCACTCGGGCTCCTCGGCCCTGGTCCACGCTGTCAATGCTAATGAGAAGGATACGCTAAAAGTGCTGCTTGATGTGTGCAAAGCCAGAGGCAAGGAAGTTATCATTATCACTACTGACAAGCTGCCCTCAGGGAAGCAGATGACTAAGCAGTACCTCAACGTCCCTCCACTACCTGACTTGGAGGATCAGCTCCACTACACCCCCATGTCTTGCATGTCTCCCTCTGAAATAGAGCTCCGTACTTCACAACAAGCTGTGGACCCCCAGCTAGAGAAACGTATGTTCAATTTCCAGAATTCTAACAGTGCCACCTCTCAACCTGGTTCACCATTGCATGACTCAAGCCCCGTGCAGTCCGGAGTAGCTAAGCTCCTCCATTTGCAAAGACTGCATTCTGAACCTTGGTTGAAGATCCCATCTTCTCTGCTCCTGCAGCAGAACAAAGCATCTTCGTTTACTGAAGACCTAATGGACATCACTCCTGAGGAGGAGCTCTCTTTCAGGATCAATGGGTTGACAATTCCTCGAGCCCCAGTTACCCGCCAGCACAGCATTGACATCAGAGATACAGCGGGTCTGAGCATAGCTTTGGATCAAGGGGTTAACAATGAAGACAGCCCAGGAGGAGGGAGAGGCCTGGGTCGGAAGATGTCATACGATGACATCTCATCATCTCACTCTTCCTCACACCTTGATCTCCACCGTAACACTGGAGCAGCACCCATCCCAGTGCACAAAGACCCTGACTGCCTGCCCAATCTGGCTGTGTCTAGTCTGCGCAACATTGTCGAAAGGCGAAATATAGGAATTGACCACTATAGCTCTGATTCCCAGTTGCCCCAGTCTAGCAGCCTTGATGACTACAAGAGTGCACCAGAAAAGAGGAAGCTGGTCTCAACCCGTTCCTCTACCTTGTCCAACTCCAGAGAGTCCTTGGAGAGTTTGGCCAGGAGAAACCCAGCCATATTAGAACGCAGGGGGTCAGGAGCCCTGCTCCTGGATCACATTTCCCACACCAGACCTGGGTACCTGCCACCATTAAATCCCCATGTTCCTATCCCCGACATTGGCGGCAGCAGCAGTACGGCCACAAACAGCAGCATGAAACCAGCTAATATGGGGCCCAAATCCCTCATTTGCTGTGTTCCCAACTTCCCCAAGGATCTCAAGACCAAGAAGATGTTGCTACGTCGTCATTCCATGCAAACAGAGCAAATCAAACAACTAGTCAACTTTGAAGAGATATTTGGCCGCTAATACTGCCGTAAACCATACTTTCAGGAGCAAGTATCTATCTAAAAAGTTATTTGTGCTATAGCTCATGTGTGTGAATGTGAATCATCTTTAAAGCAGAACACAGCCAGCTATATTTTGAATGGCAATTTAAAAATGGCGGTTGCTTTGTTTAGATTCGGATCTGCTTCTTGAAGAAGATACTTTTGTCAACAGAATTCATGGATGCATGGATGAAATGTGCAGTATTATGAGATAAAAAGCAATCTCAGACTATAACATAAACCATTGTGATATTTTACACACTATTCTTGATGGCTTATTCAAAACTGTAAATAGCAATGACCTACTTCACATTTTAGGGCTTAAATATATAGTTTAAATTTTATGATTATATTATTATTATTATTGTGTTCGATTTTACCATGTAAAATATACTGCACTATAGTTCAGCTGAAATAATATGAAGGTTATTTTGTGAATGTTACCAATATAATACTAAGTCAGGTATATTTTATATGGTGACATAAGGAGCAAACAATATTAATAATACTATATTCACAGAATTAAAACTTGCTTTAAAGCACTTTATCTGATTGATGTTTATGTAATAAACTGTAATATTCTCCAATACTGTACACCCTGCTTTCACATGCTAGCTATGTAAGTACCTAAAAATAAAGAATCCACTCATAATAAACTCATAATAAAGGAATGCATATATGCGACTGAGAGAAAATTACATCTATAAACGGCTTGTCAAAAAAAATGTATATACACAAACTGTCAGTTTGTTCATCTCTTTTTTGACAACTGGAATACAAACACTGCATCCTTTGAGACACCAAGTATGTCTTTAAAATATTCTATTTATGAAGCAAACTAAAGACAGTTGATGAAACCCTGGATAGACGTTGCACATTAATGACTCAGATACCCATTAATTTATTCATATTATCAAACTCAGATCCAATGTTAATCTCTGTATAGCATTTGAAGTCTGTTAATGGAAACAATTCTGAAAGGAAGCTGTAATTCTCGCTGTTTGGCTGTTGTTCCGCATAGTGAAGTGAATGACAGAAGGCACATTGTGATATTTTATTTCCCATGTATGTAATGTGATCGTAGCTGAATATCATTCATTGTAAATAAACTATTTCCAAAACCCTGTGTATTACTGTTGTGACATCACATGGTCCTCTACCTTTCTAATTGTTATCACATTTTACATTTTTTACATTTACATAATGTCAAATGGGCATATATATGATTATTATAACACCAAATCACAAAAAGTTGGGACGGTACGTAAAATGAAAATCAAACTGAAAACAGCAATTTGTTAAATTATCTTTGACCTGTATTACATTGAAAACAATACAACAGCACATTATTTAATGTGTTCCTCATGAATTTGATTGTTTTTCTCAAAATAAACACGTATTCCAATTTTGGTTCTTGCAACACATTTAAAAAAAATGGGAGGCCAGCCCATCACAGGGCGCACACATACTCCATTCACACCTACGGGCAATTTAGTAACTCCAATTAGCCTCAGCATGTTTTTGGACTGTGGGGGGAAACCGGAGTACCCGGAGGAAACCCCACGACGACATGGGGAGAACATGCAAACTCCACACACATGTAACCCAGGCGGAGACTCGAACCCTGGTCCTAGAGTTGTGAGGCGATAGTGATAACCACTGTACCACCACGCCGCCCCTTGACTACAGCTCCACCATCTGTAATAATTTAACATCAGAACCAGAAAAAGTGAATACAAAAGGTATAGTCATCCATCTCCTTCCACACCCCAAATCAGCATGTGTCCACGCAATCTGGGCTGCACTTGCTTGTTCTGAACCCTCAGATGCCTTCCGCAGCCTACTGTAAGAGATAAATTCACATCACTTTCAATAAGCTCCAAACCTAACGCCAAATCAACTTGCTTCAATGAGCCAGAATCTGCTTTAATGCCACAAAAAAGCTCAAAAAACATCCCTAGCTTTGCATAGGATATATGTTTGTGGCTGCTGTGTACTCTGCTATCTTTCTTACACGGAATATTGCAGATTATCAGCACAATAAAAAGATAAATAATGCACATATAAATAAAACTCCCATATATGTTCATTATAAAGGTTTCTTAGTAATTTATAAATTCTAACAGGAACGATTAATTGTTGATATGTAATGCTTTCATCTTACATCTGCTGCCATCTCTTCCCCTTCAGCAATAGGGGTCTGGAACTACAGCATGGCGAGCATGAGTAACTGCATTTTTATTATGTAAAGTGCATTGCTTTATGCAGAAGGCCGAAGTAGGGAAGAACCATGCACTCATTATTTCAATACCCTCTAACTAAGACAAATGATTAAAAGTTTGTTGCATCCTTTGCAGAAAGTGCATGAGTACATTTAAAAAAAATAAAATAAATTTATATTCTACAGAATTTACAAGACCAAAAACTGTACTGCATGCAAACACTGATCATGGCATGTCTAGCCTAAAACAGCACATTGCATTACCTTAAGGGTGAACCTTACAGGTGAGCATGTTGCACACACTTCTTGTTCCCTGACTGCCATATTTTGATCCACTAGTGCACAATTAGCTTTACTCATTTGAAAAGTAAGTAAAATGAGTAAAAGAGATAATCCAGAGAAATTAAGATGTGTCATACAATGAGTAGAGAGCCCTGCACTTCTCAAACACACAGGCAGTTATTATAGGCACTCATGTATAAATTTACCGATATTCTAAATGTCAAGAACAGGGCTTCTTTGTGTTACTGCGGAAACAGTCTGTATGATTGTAACCAGCAGGCTACAGCGTGTGCTGCTTTGTTGACAGCAGATGTTTCCAAGTGTAAAGCAAACTGCAGAGGGCTGTACCTTGTATTATAAGGGTACAGCAGTAGAACATTTGGCGTGATTAGGTAAACCACACAGTTAATATGGCTCTTGACTGTTATCGCTGTTGTACTCACTGTTCAAGCAATGGATGGAATGACCTTTTCTCACAGAACACGTGGCCATTTGGTCATTCATAACACCATAGTTAATCATGTGTATAATGCTCAGAGTAAAAAATAAATTCATGAATAAAACATTTTCTTATATATATATATATATATATATATATATAAAGCAACACGAGTATCGCAATAAAATTGCCCATGAATAAAAAGATTCTATACCATTAAAATAAAACGATCCATATATTCCTAATTCTGCAGTCTGAATTGGGAAGTTTTTATTTAGTAGTTTTGCCACCATAAAAACAGAATTGTCAACACTACCCAGACATCGACAACACCAAACTTTCCATGATGCTTAACGCTTCGATATTCCTTAATTATAAAATAACTGTTCCCCTAATTCCCTTTGTCTAAAAAAAATATGAAAATCAACAAAGAAAGCAAACCATAGTTTCCACTTGGTTAATTCATGAGCTGATGTCTTTCTGAGTGCTTGAGGTGAGTTTCTTCAGCAAAGCAAGCTGTTGCTCTGGAATGTCATAGTAGACTCTTTTCTGGTCGATGCTTTGTCTGTAGGGAAGCAGGTCCTCCACGCTCCATTCATCAGTTTGGCCTGTCCACACAGTCAGACTATATCTGAAAGAATGGGGAACAGGGATGGAGTTGTCACCATTTAGAGCAGCCCACTTACTGTAAAAACCACAGTGCACAGATGATTTGGTTCATTAAATGTAATGTGCAAAGCAAAATTGGAAAGTCTGGAAAAATCATTGAATATTCTTCTACTTTTACAATGTAAAAAAAAAGTCTAACAGCATTTTATATATACATAACAGCAGTATGTGTGTAAAAAGTATCACTATGCAAGGTAAACATAGTAACCCTGTTAGAGCACCATACAAACGAAAAACATAAGAGTTCATTACATTCCCAAAACAACCTACTATACTTGATATTTCTTACAGAAACAGGAGGAGTTGATGTTATGATTAGGATAAATAAAATGTAGCTCAAATTCACAAAAGCTTCGAAATCAATATGGCAAGTTTTCCATCAGATTTATTTATGTGTAGTCAAGATCCAAGTATAGATGTTAAGTGAAGTGTTTACAAAGTGACTGCAATTATTTAAAATTGTAAATATGCTTCACTTCAGCATAAACTTTAGACTGCCATTGACAGAGTGGCATATGTAGCATCTGCAGTGCATAAATTCAGGCGTATCTGCTAGGCCCAAACCCCAATAACATGGATCATAAGCACTCGGGCGTACCTGCTAGGCCCAAACCCCAATAACATGGATCATAAGCACTCGGGCGTACCTGCTAGGCCCAAACCCCAATAACATGGATCATAAGCACTCGGGCGTACCTGCTAGGCCCAAACCCCAATAACATGGATCATAAGCACTCGGGCGTACCTGCTAGTCCCTAACCCCAATAACATGGATCATAAGCACTCGGGCGTACCTGCTAGGCCCAAACCCCAATAACATGGATCATAAGCACTCGGGCGTACCTGCTAGGCCCAAACCCCAATAACATGGATCATAAGCACTCGGGCGTACCTGCTAGTCCCAAACCCCAATAACATGGATCATAAGCACTCAGGTGTACCTGCTAGTCCCAAACCCCAATAACATGGATCATAAGCACTCGGGCATACCTGCTAGGCCCAAACCCCAAAAACATGGATCATAAGCACTCGGGCGTACCTGCTAAGTCCAAACCTAATTGACATGAATCATAAGCACTTAGGTGTACCTGCTAGACTGCTGAAGAAGCCACTGCAGCTGGTTGAAGGATTGGGCCAGAAGTGCAGCTCGCACAGGAAAGGTGACAGGCTGTTTCAGACGCCTACACACCTTCTCCATCTCCTGCACCATCTCCCAGCTATAGCCTAGCATGGTAAAACCAGAGTGTCACTCATAAAGGATGTTAGAGATAAACAATTCCAATTATGCACTTTAAAATCCTTTGATTTATGAGCCACACGTCACTGACATAGCATATATTGCTAGGCAGTCAAAGCTGCTGTGATTCTACAATTCTTCACTGCTTCGATGACTCAAGGAGGTCTTCCAACAAGCTGGGTTTATTTGGAATGCAAATGATCTGAAGCCTCAAAGTAAATGACTCTTTCTTTCAGAAGGTATTCAGAGGTTTCCCAGCTATTAAGGACTGGTCCCAAACATAGCATAACCCCACAAGCTATTTCTACAACATAAGAAAATGTTTAACTAGAAAGGGGAGCACTTAATTCAGCCAGGATGTCTTGGTTAACAATTATGTATGAGACTTCAGGCCAGGCTCTGACAGCAGGGAGTCTCCAAAATACAAACACTGGTTGCTTGCAGGTCCTAAAAACACACTACACTGTAATAAATAATAATTAAATTAAAAAAGAGTTAATTATTTCTCAGATAAACATATCTTAATTAAAATGAGTCGGGATACCTGGATTATTTATGTTGGGGCTCCACCCTGTGGTCCAACCAAGGGATAGCACGTCACCTGGCAATCCTTGACTGACTGCTTGCAGGAAAGATACAGGGTCAAGTGGGGTGGCTTTCCCTCCTGGGCCTGAGAGGATATCGGCATTGATCCAAACGGGGCCAAGCAGATGTCCCCTAACTTCTTCCAGTAGTCTCATGGAGGGTGCCACAGCTTGAAGGCTATAGTTCAAAACCATTCAAGATTTGCTGAGATTTTCAACATGATGTTAATTAAGACCATGTCAAAATTTACCAATATATTATTATAGTGAGAAATATTATACATCCATCTTCCAATTGGTGAGCCTGAACAGGGTCACAGAGGATCCTGAATACCATCCCAGGCAGTGTAGCGTACCGGACAGGGAATCCCTGGATGGGGTGTCACTCACAAATGAAGACATATACTATAGGCAGTTTGGAGACCAGTTTATCTAAACCAATGTTTTTGGACATCCGGAGAAAATCAGAGTACCTGTGTGGACAGAGATAGGAACAAAATTCACAACCCTGAAGGTTACAATGCTATACATAGAGTCCCCATCATTTACGTTTTCAGTTATAATCACATGTTTGCAGAGTTTGTATGTTCTCTCCTCCGGGTACTCCGGTTTCCCCCCCAGTCCAATTGGAGTTGCTAAATTGCCCGTAGGTGTGCATGTGTAAGTGAATGGTGTGTGAGTGTGCCCTCAATGGGCTGCCCCCCCATCCTGGGTTGTTCCCTGCCTCGTGTGCATTGGTTCCGGGATAGGCTCCAGACCCCTCGTGACCCAGTAGGATAAGTGGATGGATGGATGGATGGATGGATGTAATATTATGAAGGGACAAAGTGAAAATCTGCACATCCAAATACACTATGCTTTCTGACTGGCTCAATGTTAGTTGGCCTTAGCAAGCAATAAAACAACTCTACCTTTTGAAATCCAGCTTAATTCCCTTGTCTGACATCAAAACCTCTTTCAGCCAGTCATGCAGGGTGATATCACTGTCAGTGGCAGGTGGGTGAGCCATGATGGGCTCTGTGGGCTCATAACCTCTAAGAATGATGTCCGCTTCAATCATCAGAGAAGAACCTAATTTAACGGGACATTAATCATCTGGATTTAGTTTTTTTTCTTGCATCAAAGTGGAGTAGAGAAACAACTAGAAGGGCTGAAGTACAAATATTTAACTATGCCTTGTAGGGTTTTTTTTTTTGTATTAAATACCACACATCTTAGACACTCAATACTGTAATGTTAATACCTTCGGAAATATGATACCCAGTGAAACCTTTCCAATATCATAATGGAAAAAAGCAATAGTTTATCTGGAAATTATAGAACCGACAGTGGGGAACCTGGGAAGTGCGCTGCGACGCGCTTACTTTGCAGTCCTTCGGCGATTCTGGACCGGCTGTTGGCCGCATGGTACCACCCGACATCTGCCGCGTCCTCATTCTCAATCTTCCCTTTTCTAAGGAAATACTGCAGCGTTTCGTCTCCCATTTTCACTAAAACACAAATAATACCCGATAACCAACACGTGAGATTTGGTTCCCCAGTACTGGATCCATCCTTTCATTCACTGTCAATCTTAAAAACAGATCTGTAGGTCCAAAATTTAAAAAAGAATATAGATATAGGCTCATTGTCACTGATACATATTTTAAATACATTTATTGCCGTCTTAATATGATCTAAGTGGGACACTGAGTAACACTATCGGATTAACTAATATGTTCGAGCTGTCTGTTATATGGTTATAATATATAATCATAAATTATTAGAGTTAATGAGATGTAACAAACAAGTGACAGCGCGCAGCGGCCAGTAAAGTAACTGTTTCCCCCGGCAGAGGCTATAGAGACCTGGTGTAGCCTCGGTTCGCCACTTCAGGCTCCAGATCGTCCACGTTATCGTTATTAAAACTAAAAGAAAACCGACAAGACGTGCATATCCACATCTGATCAAGGTAAACATACCCGATAAGTAAAGTTTTTCTTCATACGGAACGCAAAGCAGGAACGCTTCCTGTACACAGCCCTATGGGATATGTAGTACAATAGTACAACATCAAAAACCGTTCGTATCCATCCATCCATCCATCCATCTTCCAGCCGTTGGTTGACAAAATAATTCATGTCAGAGAAGGCATTTTGAGCTATGACTATATTTGTAAAAAGTAAAAAAAAAAAAAACATTCAAATTTAAAAGAACTGGATTTCACTTTAGCACTGACTTTTTGCTGTGTGCTGATTGGTCAGTCTCAGTCTCCTATATTCATGCATGTGTCACTAATGTTAATGTGAAACAGCTGGATGAGTTTTTCAGTCAAGGAAATAAATCAGTCGAAGCACAGGAAGAACAGAATTATTTGACAGGAGACTTTCCGTATTAAAGTAACTTGTGAAGCCTGAAGTTGTTCAGTGTCCTCCCTGACATGGGTTATCTGGCCACCATACCCAACCGCTTGTCTTGCCAGGATACACAATTACAAAATCATCAATAATTTATCTTCTGTCATCCACAGGTAGCAATGATGGTGGTACTAAACCACTTGAATCCCAATATTTCTTACAAGTCTTCACTTTCTCTGCATACTTAGAATTAGTGATGGGCCCATAAAGCTTCATGAAGCTTCCAGGTGTTCGGAATGTGGCAGAACACGTTTCGAGTCTTCAAACCTTTTTTCAAACATTGGGAGACCCCTAATGGGTTTTGGCAAGACTTCGAACAATCTGAGAATGAAGTCTACATGTGTTTGCATTGAATGAATAATGTGGCTGGTATGACAGCAGGGTCTGATTGTGTTATGCTACATATAATCTTAGAACATACTATGTGTCTTTCGGTTTTCTCATGTATTTTCAGTATTTACAATGGAATATTGCGATGTATCTGGGATGAACTTATTAAATGCGGTTACATTGTGGCCATTTTAACTTGTTGGGGTTTAGAGGGGTGTTTTTAAACTGTGGAGATGGGGAAAGAATGAGGTGCTGATGCCTTGTGGTGCAGCTTGACAGTCTCTCAGGGGCAATAAAGACATTTAGCACATTGAGGATGTGTTACTGCTGTATGACAGATATCTGGAGCAATGCAAACCAGGGGAGTATTTCATGATGCAGGATTTCTTGCTTAGATGGATAACTTGTCAGATTTAAGGTAGTCTGAGCTACTTTAAGTGGATATAGTCCATTTGGCTCAGCCTACCTTAAATCCAATAAGCAAGAAATCCTCCTTCATGAAATACACCCCTGGCCAGTACAATAATAAATACGAATATAATAACTTACATGAATTCATTCGACAGATGAATTTATCCAAAAAGATTTACAGCAAGGGGATGGAAAGCCAGCCTCCCCCGCGCTAATAATAATACTTATAATAATTAATTTCATATTTTGGCATATCAATATTCATTCATCTTATTGAGAGACATCAACTCAAACTATTTCCAAACGTTTAACAATCGCCTCATGCCATTTCCAGAGCTACTTTCCATAATGAATCAAAATCTTTGGTCGCTGGGCCTCACTTTGATGAGATGACCTCCGAACTCTCGGTATTGTATGTACCACCACTACTTAGAATTCAGAATTGAAATATATTCAATTTTAAAAGGTACAGCAAATCAACAATTATGCACATAGTAATTGGTCATTTTAGATAATGCATTCTGCATTACTACATACATTTGTTACAATGCTAAACACTTCAACTGTCCTGACCCGATGATCGAGTTGTGTGTCTCACAATTATATATCATATAAAAAAAAATCATCCATCCATCCATTTACCAACCCGCTTATCCTCATTTAAAAGAAAATTATTTTATCCATCTCAAACATTTGTGAATTTTTTACTGCATAAGAAAAATGTCAAACATACATTGTGATGTGACAATTGCTTAATTTAATATATTAAGTAAAAATCACTTTTTTCCATTGATAACTTCAAAGTTCCATGGTTTTATCATTTTATGCATAAAAATTCTGCACTATATGCAGAATATTTCACAACAAACAATGTACAAATAAAAATTTCATTAAAATAAGTTATCTAAACTGCAATGTTAAAAACATTACAAGCTGCACATTAATACCAAAAACTGACATGGTGCACATCCAAAGGTCACGGTCAGTTCCTTTTAGTTGAATTAAAAAAAATCTCAGCCACTTTCAAAATACGAGTCATTATAATATTGATATAATCCTTCTTTTATGCTGGTTCCATTGTGAGCTTCCCTTTTATTTGCCTATGTTTCTGAGTGTCCGCATTGTCCCCTGGATTATGAGGAACAGAGAGGTGTTTGCCCAGTTGCCCATCAGTGTTGCCCGCCTCGAGCCCTGCCATCAGATCAGCCATCCCAGAGTCCAGCCCTTTTAGCTGCAGCAGCCGCTGCTCCAGTTCCGCCGTGTTTTGAGCAAGCATATAACTGACCTTCCTTTGGTGCGCCAGGGCCTCCTCCTTGTCATTCAGCTGTAAGGAGATGCATATAGACATAGATACGCCAAGACGGGAAAACTCAAAAAGCATTGCTCTGAAACAAAAATTCTTTTCAGCCATGGATATATTCACATAAAACCATGAAAGAACAGACAATATAAGGAAACATTCTCATTTTGTTCTATTTATAAAGGGAGTCAAATTCTGGGTAAAATAAAGGTAAAAAGAAACAACAAAACTTTTCTTAAATCTGCCTGCTCACTCAGGAACAGTGAGTGATTCTGTAACGTCACCTGAAGTCTAACTGACCAGGTCAATTAGGTGGTGCAGAGTGTCAGGGGGGTCATTGGACGTCTGTCCCTCGGCTGTGGTCTGCAGCATCCCTCTTAGTTTCTGTGCCACCTTCACAGATCCTGGTACTGACAAACACACACTACTGAAATAACACGTGTATCCTGACAGACTTTATGATATCTTATGATATATGATACACACTCATGCCACACACATTTATAATGTCTCTATATGACTGATTGGCACAGTGACAGTGTACAAGGACGCCGTTGATTTCACACAGTGCAAATAAAGTACCATCCATCCATCCATTTTCCAAACCGCTTATCCTACTGGGTCACGGGGGGTCCGGAGCCTATCCCGGAAGCAATGGGCACGAGGCAGGGAACAACCCAGGATGGGGGGCCAGCCCATCGCAGGGCACTCACACACCATTCACTCACACATGCACACCTACAGACAATTTAGCAACTCCAATTGGACTGTGGGGGGGAAACCGGAGTATGTGGAGGAAACCCCACGACGACATGGGGAGAACATGCAAATTCCACTCATGTGACCCAGGCAGAGACTCGAACCCAGGTCCCAGAGGTGTGAGGCAACAGTGCTAACCACTGCACCACCATGCCGCCCCATAAAGTACCATAAGACTATTATTTGGCAGTTCATGACAAGTGTGGCAAACATGAATGTTTTGCTTTTAACATGAACCTCACTTTCTCCCCTATGGCCAAGAACATTCCTGCGAAGGTGGCTGCCTTTCTCAGCCAGATGGAGGACCTGGTCGCTCCTCCTCTTCAGCTGCTGCTCAAACGCAATACGAAATGCGTCTGCCATCACGTAGGCCTCCTCCTTCCTCCTCCTCTGCATCTCCACCTGAAACAAAGGATGCATCCACCCCCATTTCCCTGTAAAAGCACACCAAACACTACACAATCGAGAAGTACAAAGATGAATAAGATTATTTGCTTCTATTTCTATATTATGGTTTACACAAAGTAAACCTAATTTTCACTTCAAGTATCACTTCCTGTATCAATAGCTGAAACATCACCGAAGCTCTTGTAAAAACATGAGCGAAATGGCAAATATCCCTTGACTCTCTACCTCCTGTGTGAGCTGAAGCACCTGCTTGCGGCTGGTAGCTGCAGTCCTGGCACAGGGACAGGGATTCCTCTCGCTGCCACTGCAGCAGCAGGCCCCAAGAACGGCCAGCTGGGGCACAGATACAAACAAGTACAGCCATGTGTTGCTTAATGACGGGGATATGGTCTGAGAAATGCAGTGTTAGGCAATTTTGTTATTATGCAAACATCATAGTGTACTTGCATACTATATGAAACACATTGTTTTACAGTAAACATTTTTATATAGAGTACATTATAAAATAAAAATTATGCTTAATTACATAAACCAGTAACATATTTATCATTATCAAATATAATGTACTGTGCATAATCGCATGTGCTATACTATTATACAGATGACAGTGCAGTAGATTTTACACCAGCATCACCACAAACACGGGAGTAATGTGTTGTGCCATGACATCATCATGGCTTTCAGCTCCATCACAATAATATAGGACCACCACTGTATACAGTATGCAGTGTGGCTTTGACAGAAACGTCTTTATGTGGCACGTCAATGTACATCAATAAACTTTTAATACATTTAACCCGATACTAAAAGAGAAATCTCTCAGAAGAAAATAACACAATAACTTCCATTTCCATAGTAGAGATAATTATAGTGTAATCCATATTCTGCTTTTGCCAGCCCCTCCAGTGCCCATACTTCCAGTGCTGTCCCATCTCTCCCCAAGCCGCTGCAAACAGGAAGTGACCCCTTGAAAGCTCTCTGCTGTTCCACACTTAACAAAGACATAAGCTCTAGGCACCGCTGGCTCAGGACTGCCGGGGGAAAAAAATGGTGGTTGAAAAACACTTAGGCATCTCAACAATAAAATGAATATCATTCAGCTGTAATTCTACTTTAAATGTACGGAATAGGTAATCTGTGTTACATGTGGGTTGTATTTTTGAGGGATCATGCATCTTAGAAACACTAACCAATAACATTATTGATGTACAAAACAAAAGTCACCACACCCATAAATAACCATGGCTAAATTGTGATTTTTGTAATTGCAGGCTTTGGAATACCTACAGGTATTCTCTGATCTCAGCTCCTGCACCATCTTTGCAGTCTCTTCTACCGTGTCACTCAGAGTCTTATTTTCAATGCACATCCTGATACCACAAAACACATGCAAAAGCTTTATTTACAAAGCACTGCTAATCTGTCTGCAATTCTATAAATGCAATGAATAACCAGTCTGACTCATTAATGTGACCATCTGAATCACTGTAACAGTTTTCAAATATACCTTTCATACTTGTCTTTCCAGGACTGCTCAATATTCTTAAATCGTCCCTGGTTGAAGGTGATTTCCCACTGTAAATCATTCACTTCCTGAAAGGAAGCATAACTTGAAACAATGTGGGAGGTTAAGGACATCTACTGGCTACTCTGAGTGCTTTTCATTTGATCTGATTCACAGAAAGAGAGAGTCAGTTTTAGCCCAGTTAACTCAGAACAAGTAGAACAAGACACAACAGAACAGCATTATGAAGATGCATAAAACAAACACACAAAACAAATTCTGTATACGGTAATCAAAGTAAATGTATTTTAAATCTCAAAATAAAATGTGCATAATAACAAAAAAATACAGGGTGTACAAAATTTCCAAAACACCACATGCAAAGGACTTTAACACTTAAGTAACTAAATCACAATTACAAACACAGCTACAACACTGAGTCATATAGAGTAAATTTGCTGTATGTGTCAGACCTAAATGGGGTCGGACAATTAGCAACTTGAAATTTAATAGTCTTATGGTACTTTATGGGGTGGCATGGTGGTGCAGTGGTTAGCACTGTTGCCTCACACCTCTGGGACCCGGGTTCAAGTCTCCGCCTGGGTTACGTGTGTGTGGAGTTTGCATGTTCTCCCCATGTCGTCGTGGGGTTTCCTCTGCGTACTCCGGTTTCCCCCCCCACAGTCCAATTGGAGTTGCTAAATTGTCTGTGGGTGTGCATGTGTGAGTGAATGGTGTGTGAGTGTGCCCTGCGATGGGCTGGCCCCCCATCCTGGGTTGTTCCCTGCCTCGTGCCCATTGCTTCCAGGATAGGCTCCAGACCCCCTGCGACCCAGTAGGATAAGCAGTTTGGAAAATGGATGGATGGGATGGTTTCCCTGGTGATTGCATAATGGCCATGGATATATTCACATATTACAGGACCCCTGGTGCATCCTACTGAGCAAACACTGCCCCTTCATGATACTTCATCAAATTCAAGAGTGGTTTCAGAAACACCAGCACAAATTCAAATACAGTTTTCCCAGTCACTAGATCTAAACAACACTGACCTCATAAATTCTGGAATGCAGAGTTCAAAGATGATTTCCAAATGCGTTACCCCAAATGCTTTATCCCTCAGTGTACTAGCCTTTTGCTCTTGGTCCAAAACCTCACACAGTCTTCAAGAATTTTATGACAACCAAAAATGACTGAAGCTGTAGGCAAAACGTGGTCCTACTCGATATAAGGTACTTGACATTAATATATTGTTGAGTGATTATATTGTCCGCCCACTGATGACAAAAGGTACATTTACCTTCTCCAAGGCCTTGTTTCTCTCCTCACTTTTCTGTAGTAAAGTCTTGGTATGCGTGGTAGCTTTATCAAACACAGCCTTAGAAGGGACAACGAGGGAGGAGGAGGCAGGAAGATGAAGACTCAGAAAAAGTTAAGACCTCATCAGTTAAAGGAACTATTTTTATATTAAAAAGGAAAAATCTGCTCGGCATTATAAAAATGAGCCCCAACGTAAGCACTCACCCGGCTCTGTAGTATCTTGAGGGCTTCATGTTTGCCCTCCAGGTGACGCTGAGTGGCCTCCAATTCACAACGCAAAATTTCTGTCTTCTGTTGTATAGAGTAGTGAATCAAACACGAATTAACCAAATTAAATGCTACCAAACATGCATCATAATAACTTTCATGGATTGCTACCTTCTTTTATCACCTTTATTTTAATCACCTGCAGTTTTGTTTATTAATATCAATTAAACGCTAAGTAAACTACAAAAGTTTAACATCCATGCATCTTTGAAACTCCTGGCCAGGGCTGTTGATGTTTTAAAACCACAATCGTAATAGTAAACTAATTTGTTAGACATAACGGCAGCATTACCACACAATATAAAGTACTATAAAAGAAAGAATTTATGATACATTTTGTTCCTTATCACATTATAATGTCGTGTTGGGCATTTATGAGTCTTTCATATTTATTTATTTGTCAGACGTTCTTGTACAAAGTGAATAAAACCTACCAAAACAGAGGGATATGGCTGTGTGCTGGTTATATTAGGAGATATTTGAGTTATCTGCTCACCTCTGTAGCTTCCTGGAGTCGGGTCTTCAGCTCCTCATTGGAAAGATCACAAAGTGATCCTGGGGCGAAAAACAAACATACATGTACTGTAAGAGAGACAATGTGCGAGCTTTAAATCAACATGCCCTGAATGTTCTCCGGCGTTCTCAAGTCAATAGTGTGTTTGCATAATTATATCCAATCAGCACACTGCTTTGTTTAGTACGTCACTGGGCATTACGGTATCTTCATGGGTAAATACAGGAACTCTAGATGGTCGGGAAAAGAACAGCTTTTTTTGACATTAGCTTACAAAAAGAAAACACGAGAGGTGTCAATAATTGACTTTTTTTTCCCTTAAAATCACCCATCCTAACAGATGAGAACTACAAACAAAAACATGACAAATGTTACACTTAAAAATCATAATGAAGTTACTGAAGATTTAATGAATTCAAGATTTTATAATACCTACAGGTATGTGTTACATTGGACCACTAAGCAAAAACAAGTTTAAGAATTCTCCATTTCCTAGGGAACAGATTTGAAAAATAACTGCAGTAGCTCTCAAAGATATTCTTGTGGTCATGCTCAATTTCATGATAAAAAAGATGTGCATCACTTTTTCCAAAAAAAGCAAGAACAGATTTGTTGCGTGTTAAGAATACTCAGTAATTGAACACACTCTCCGATGCAGTGAGTGCATATTCCTGTTTTCACTGCCATCCAGTATGCAGGTCAGTTTTGCTCACGTTACAAGGTGAGCGCCGGCATGCTAATACACTGCAGTTATGGAAATGTAAAAATGCATAGAAAACAGAAGAAGAATATAAGGTTGCACCACAAATATTCAGTTCTAAAAAACTGGAAACAAAAATCCAAATGTTGTTAATAGATTAAAATATCTTTGAAAACATAATGTCATAATATCCATCCATCCATTTTCCAAACCGCTTATCCTATTGGGTCGCGGGGGGTCCGGAGCCTATCCCGGAATCAATGGGCACGAGGCAGGGAACAACCCAGGATGGGGGGCCAGCCCATCGCAGGGCACACTCACACACCATTCAGTCACACACGCACACCTACGGGCAATTCAGCAACTCCAATTAGCCTCAGCATGTTTTTGGACTGTGGGGGGAAACCGGAGTACCCGGAGGAAACCCCACGACGACATGGGGAGAACATGCAAACTCCGCACACATGTGACCCAGGCGGAGACTCGAACCCGGGTCCCAGAGGTGTGAGGCGACAGTGCTAACCACTGCACCACCATGCCGCCCCCTATGTCATAATATGTAATGCCATAATCTCAAAATAGAGTCCCTCAGCGTTACCAGTAAGTCTCCAGTGAGAGCAGGGCCGCTCAGCGTCCCCTTCCTGCTGCAGTGCAGCACAGGATGTCCAGGTGAAGGCCACAGTACCGCTGTCACCAGGCCCATTCGATGCCACCCGCGGAGCCTCCAGGTCCAGCGAATCTAGCCTGTCCTCTTTTCTGGCATACAGTGCTCCCGGCTTCTTGCCCAGGCCGTCCCCAAGGTCCCCCCCCATCATGTCATCCTCAGATGGTCGCCTTGGGGTGTCCTTGGCCCATTCCGCCCCAGCCTCCATCGAACCTTTTGTTTCCAGTTTGCATGAAAAATAACAATAACAATGCCTGAGCCTCAGCTGTACAACTGTGGTAGCACTGGTGCTGAAGCAGGTGCGAAGATGGTGACTTTACTCCTGCACTGGAAAAATAAAATGCTGTTTCTAGTATGTCTTTATTTATTGAACTTATTTACATGAGACTAATATATCACCAGACTGAATTTCATTAAAATATAGCTATCCTGTAGAATTGCATTATTTGCTATTTGTATGTAAACGTAAAGGTCTTCGGTCATTGTAATATGACGTAACCGACGTTTTATTTAAAGTGCTTGGTAATATATTGGTAACAGCCGCATACGGTTAGAAAATGAAGACAGACTACTTAAGTAATAGCTTTACCAATTTTTCACAATTCCAGCTTAATTGAAAAACACAATTAAAAACAACTATAAAACAATGTTACCTTCTGAACTTTAACTAAGTTTGAATTGTAACATGATTCGGCTACGTGGCATCAGGTGCCATCTGCTTACCTTAAATGCTATCCAAACGCAACATATGGAATACGCATAAAATACTTTCTCTCTTAGAAATAAAGATGGTGTAACCGCGTTAATTCTTCAAGGATGCGAAAGACACACAGTCTCTGAAGTTTCACTAGAATACCTGGGACTTCACTCACGGACGTGGCAACAATACGCCTCGGGCGACAGGAAAAGACGGGAGGAAAAAAGGCATAGGCGTAACCCAGAAATACGCACCATACATGTCGTCTTTTTTTCGTACCATTTACTACTATGTGAATATTCCCAAAGAAATTTACTAGCTAAGCCGACTCTGAATAACAAGGTGAATAATAACCAAGTGGGGTGGAACATTATATTAACTTTAAAAAGTATTATGATAAGCAAACCAATTTTATATACGTTATGACCAAATCACTAAAGCAAAAATTATGCATTATTCGACTCACAAATGCATCAATTAACTAAAAACAAACTTTTTAAAGTGAATCTTCGAAAATGTAGGTTTCGTTTAAAAATGTACGTCCTTCCGCCGTCGCTTTCCTCGTAGGCGCTATTAGTTTTCACAACATTCCAAATGCAATGCATTATAACTTGATAGATACTAGTATTACTGTGTAACTGTTGAAATTGTTGCATATTAATTTTGGTTGAGAAATATTTACATTTTACTTCTGTTTTGCGTTACTTTCATTATATTAAAATACATTGTAAAAACGTATTGTCTTTGTAGACGTTCAACCTTATTCAGAGATTTAAGATTCCCTAACGTTTCATGCTTTGTGAATGTGTTTCATAAGCTGCAAAATGACATTAAGGCATGTAAGGCATATGTTCTTAAAACACAAATATCTAATTAACTTTATGTTGGGGTTTAAAGCCAGTCTCTGCTCTGTGTGTGAAGTTTGCATATTATCCTTGTATTGGTTAGGTTTCCTCCCTCAGTGCAATTACCTGAAATTGGCATCTACTAATTGGCATCTGTAAATTGCCTACAGCAGTGGTTTCCAAGCCAGGCCTTGGAGACCCTCAGATGGTTCATGTTTTTGTTCCCTGCCAGCTCCCAAAAATATGGACTGTCTGGGGGTCCCCTGTGGCTGGGTTGGGAAATACTGGCCTATAGTGTGTGTTCTGTAATAAAATGACGACCAATCAGGACTGTGCCACATGCTGCCTGGGATTCAGTCCTCTAATGAGAATCAGTGGCTATAAGATGAAAGGATGGATACTGGGATAGAACTTAAGAAGGTTTGGTGGTAACCAACTGGTAGAAAAAAAAAGTCCAACATGGATATGTTTTTTTTTTTTACTAGGTATCAGGCAGTTATTCTGTTTTTTGTATTCACCCTTCTAAATATATCGCCTTGGGTACGTGGGTGAGCTTAATGTACAAACCTGGATGGGTAGCTTTAGTATTAAACATGTTGATGAAAATGCATTTGAATAAATGATGTGGAATATGTTTTTACCAGGTGCTGCAGCTTTCATACCAGACCTGTTTAGTCACAGACTCTAGTTCATTATGTGCGCATTACTGGACGCTCCAAAGTTAGGTAGGAGATACAGAGGTGGGACTTTATTGGTCCTCTGAAGGAAAGTATGGTGTTACAGCAGCTCATATTCTGATGGTGAAACAGAAAAAGACATAAGAAAATGGGCAGAATAGCCATAACCATAACTAACCAATGCCTCTCTACTGTATATCCTACACTAGCTCATGCTCCTTCCTCTCCAGAGAGATAACGTCCTACTTTCCCACAGCCAGCATGCATTTCCTGGTATGTTCCATCTTTTCTGCTCATCTTTTCTGCCTAACCACAAATAGTTCCATGTGGCCATTTTGGGCTGAACCCACTAAGGTTGATGGTGAATATCACCTCAGCACTGGCTCCAGGGCTGGGTACTATTAACTCAGTTACAAGTACAGTAGACTTTTTCTTGGTACCTTTCTTTGCTGTAGTATATCTGGCTTCTCCGGATAGACTTGTTTGCCGTGAGAAACTCAACCAGGACTTCAGGCCACAGATGACATGGCTTCCACATGCCCCAATGTACTGTTACATTTTTGCATTCACAATGTGTTAAAGCAACACAGTGTACTTCAAGCAGAAATATATTCAATATTTTTTTTACTTTTAATAGTTATACCGTGAGAGTGTGAAATTAAATGTATCTATAATAATGTGCTTTAATAATAATGTAAATCTAAATATCAACAAGGAACAATGGTCATTGGCCTGCTGTATGCATGCTAAAACCATAACTGCTTTACAAATATTGGTGGGTAATAGTGCTGTTAAAAGTTCAAAGGTTCAAAGAAACTACTGAAAACAGAGCTTTCGTGATAATATTTTTTCTCAGTAAATATACAAAGTCTTGACGGATCTATGGCTGCCGGGTAAAAGGTGCTGAACAACTTCAAGCTTCAGGTACAAAAGTATACCGTCTCGGCGACGGGCGGGCGGATAAATTGGGCCGCGTGAAATCTCCGATTGACTTGCGATAGTATCACGAAGTGTACATTTTTACTGCTAGAACAATAGCACACGCACACACACACCCATATAAACAAACATCGGACAACTGAACAGGTGGAGCGAATTAATGAAGACAGGGAGCGTCACCCCACCTGCTTAAAAACGAGCTATAAATACTGTTGCTGTTATTTTCCGAATCAAGAAGGCCATATTATTTCCAGAAAAAAATATGAACATATAGCAAACAAAAGACAAAGAAAACGAAGTATCAACACCACATTAAGTACTTTTTAGCTTATATATGAGGTGAATTTCAGTTCTTGTTCTGTGCCCTATCAAACAGAAATATCTTATCTTTAAAATAGACTTTTTGGAACGTGCTTGATAAATCATTTATATCCTGTAATGTTCAGTCATAAATCGTTTACATCCCCACCCTTACTGGCTTAAAATGATATTCACACGTATATTATATATATTATTTGCATTTAAATAAACAACAGAATGAACTGTTCATATACTGTAATAATATGATTGTATTTATTTTCAGTCTTTATAGAAAACGAAATGCATATTGTGTCTGTACATGGGTTTGAATATAGATGGCTTATTACAAACTTTAAAGGCACAATATTGATGGACGTAAGAGAATTGGTTTCCTTATAAGAATGTCTTATGTTGGTTTGAAAAATCAAGAAATCGATTCATTTGTGGCACTTTAAAAAACGTTTTCAGCTACGTGAATTAGTCGGGTTATTTAAAATAAAATATAATTATTAAATGCGTTAAAGACCGATTAATTCTGCATTATAATTGACTACGAGATGAGAAGCTTAGCTCAGTATTTTGACCGACAATATACTTCCCTTTAACGCGTGAGTAGCGTCTCAAACTCCCTTTAAGAGGACTGTCGCGTTATAATGACGTTTATTTACGACCCCATGTGAAAAAATTGGATTTTTATGGGATATGTTATATCGATTAGCTGTTTTATTAATACATTTTGTTCCACTTTTCCTTTATGAATGACTTAATTTAGCTGTTTACTAATTTTCTAATATCGAAGATTAATCTAGCCTGCAACCAACATTTCTAGTCTACATCAGACACACGTATTTTGTCCATTGCCGTTACACGTGGAGTAATGAAAATCATGAAGCGACCGAATATTCTTCTAACAGGTTAAAGTCTTGTCTAGATTTAAATGTGACCCTGTAAAATATTATTCTACGTCCTAATGTTTGTTACAAAGGCTTTGGTTCACGTCGGTTGTTTTTTTTTTCCTCCTCCATGTGCGATTTTTTTGTGTTGCGTATATAATATATACACAGAACATTTTATACTCTTTGTACTGTGTAGTATTGTATGTATGGAAGCCTATATGTGTGCGTTCCATTGGCATAACAAGAGTTGTTGACTACCGTGTTCTTATGATTTGTGCTAATCCATTTTCATTAAAAACTAAAGATACTTGATGTACAATGGTTAAGCGTGCATCCGAATAAAAATCCGTGAATTACTTATTTGAAGTTTTAAGGCGGGGGGGAAGGAACATAGTTCCTAAAAAGCTTGCCGGGTCACTGGATTTATCATTATATTGATTAATTGAGCAGCCATTAAAAATGCGAACCATCTGTATAATTAATGATGAACCATGTTGTCGACAGGAACCCCCGGAGTAGGAAAAACCACACTAGGGAAGGAACTATCACAGAGAACGGGGCTGACTTATATCAACGTGGGGGATCTAGCACAGGAAGGTATAAACATCTAGGCAAACGATAAGTGATAGTTGAAATATTGTTGTATGTATTTCAGTTGATTCAATTCAGTGATTACTTGTAACCTTGAGACCTGTTTTTTACACAGTATTGCCTGTGTTTTTAAGTTAAGGTGTGTATTTGCAATATAATGTTAATTCTAATAATGTGACAATTTTCTTTCCTTAGGAGAACTATATGATGGTTTTGATGATGAATACCAGTGTCCTGTGTTGGATGAGGATAGGGTGAGTTTGAAGCTCATCTCCTTGTTCAAGAATTTAATCACCAAAATATGCTTATTCTTTGATTATGGAAAATGCCTGTATGCCAATTGTGGCTTTTCCCACCTGCTGTAGGTGGTTGATGAGCTGGAGGACAGGATGAATGAAGGAGGGATGATTGTGGATTACCATGGCTGTGATTTCTTCCCCGAGCGGTGGTTCCACATAGTATTTGTACTGCGTACAGACAACTCTCAGCTGTACACCCGCCTAGAGAGCAGGTTATCTATCTGTCTGTCTGACTGTCTACTCATTGATGGATTGACTATCTGTTTGTTAAACCATATTAAAACCCCACTGATACCATTTAAAAGATGAAAAACCATGTTTTGGATTTATAGTTGGCTTTAATATTTGATCTGCAACATTATGCTTCATGCTTCAGTTCAGTACCTTGTGTAGTGCAGTCTGTTGGATTTCTGTCTTGCAGGGGTTACTCGGGGAAGAAGCTTCAGGACAACATCCAGTGTGAGATCTTCCAGACCATTTATGAGGAAGCCATGGAGGCTTATAGACAAGAGATTGTCCACCAGCTGCCTAGCAACAAGCCAGAAGACCTTGAAAACAATCTAGAACAGATTGTTCAGTGGATAGAACAATGGATAAAGGATAACAACTGAAGACCTTTGCATGTGCACAGTAGCTTATGACATTCCCTCAGCTGGGAATGCATAGTTAAGTTATTGATATTATCAACTATGAAATATGTCGTGATACGATGGATGCACGGAGAAAATGTCTGTTTTCTCATTCTGAACATGAACACCATTATGTGCTATACTTATCAAAAGTTTGATCCACTTTACATGATAGCTCAAATAAAATTAAAAAAATGCTTCACTTTCTGCTACTTCCATGCATACTCTGAAGCCAGTATTTTCATTGGGTGGCTGGCAGAGAAATAAATAATGAATTTGCAGTCATCCTGTAAACCAGAGATAACAGCAGTTTAGTACCAAAGGAGTGCAGTGCAAGTAACGTACTGAGTGTTTCTCAATCAGCCTCTAAAGTATTTACTGATATGAGATGTCAGTACTACAGGGTGATAATTGAACTAGAAGGCAGTTGACGTCATTGGCACAGATAATGGCAGCCTGGAAACAGATTAGGCCCAAAATCAGTATTTCCCCAAATAATTTATATACAAAGTGTTGAAATCTGGTCTGGTTTTATTCATTTATTTTTGTCATTTGATTATATGTGTGAACAAGAGGATTTAAATTCTCCACAAATTGGCTTAAAATGGTATGCACACGAATATTAAATATACTATTTGCATTTAAATAAACAACAGGATGATCTGTTCATATACTGCAATAATATATATTCATTTTCAGTCTTTTATAGAAAATGAAATGTGCATTTTGTCTGTACATGGGTTTGAATATAGATGTCGTATTAAAAGCTTTATAGGCACAATATTGATGGATGCAAGAGAATTGGTTTCCTTATAAGAATGCCTTATGATGGTTTGAAAAAGCAAGAAGTCTGATTCATTTATGGCATTTAAAAATACATTACGATTGCAAATAAAATGTTTGCTATAACTTGTGATCTGGAGGTTGTTTTATTGACCAGTTGATTCAAGCGACAGCAGCGTTAAAGGTATTAAATAGGAAGGGGTAGAACCCATACGTGCGATGGGGCGAGTCTTGGGAACGCTGCACGTTTGCTGGCACTCGCAGGTGTCAAACTAAGTTCTGCAAAAGTGACCTCTACCGGTGATCATGAAAAAGTGTTTTAATTATTATTTCGATTTTTCACATCTACGCGCAAATAAAACGTTAATGATAACATCTTAGCATTACTGAATATTTGTTTTTAATTTACATAATTTAATTTGATATAAATAAAATTAAAGGTTCTGTTTTTTTGTTAATGTCTGCTTCCTGTTAAAGTCCTCAGTAAACAAGTGCAATTCCTAAATACTACCCTACGTGTCCCCGTTATTCAGAAAATAAAACTTATCTTTCGTCAGCAAGCCCCCCACCCCACCGATGGTCTCTAACGGCCACCTCAAGCAAAATTTTCTGCAATCGCCACCAATGTACAAGAAGGCGTCGCTCGAACCCGAAACCATGTTTTTGCGCTGTTCCGCGGCAGCGAGTTTCCATCGGGATGACGTTACTCGGGGCGGTGTCACGTGGGCATGAATCCTCTTCTGCGGAGAGGGTATGAGGAAGACAGGTTAGTTTGCGGCAGCAGGTATAGCCAAAAATACAACTCCTGATGCATTATTATAATCGACAAAACAATAACTTTTTCCGGCCTTAGGTAAGTTTTATTACGTTTACTTGTCTTCATTTAGTCTTAATTGTTATTTTCAACGAAATGTGTAAACTAATTCTCTAAGCACTTTTTGTTACGCAGTGTTTACCTTAACGGACTTTTGTGATACTTATGCGATTTATTCAGATGTATAATGCTGAAAGTTTGATGTAAGACTTTAAGTACGTAACTGTGTTAAATTGTACTGAAAAATTCTCGGTGTAAAAAACGTCTAGTTTTTGAATTCTGTAATAACAATAGATCTGGATCTAGGGCAGATGTGTCTTTGTTTTTGTTTTTGTTTTTAGTCAGTCGTCGATATTACGAATCATGGGTGTGATCCGCTTGCTAATAATAATTAATTTCATACAGCTTTTCCGGAGGGAAGTCGAGGGAATGCTAGAGAACACAGCCAGGCATTAGTAACCACGGCTTGTATAGAACAATAGATAAAGCAAAGAATTTAACTTGATAACTGGAAAAATATTATTGTTATTCACTATAACCTTTTTACCGTTTACACTAAAGAACAGGAGCGTCTGTTAATGATGATAACAGGTATTTTATTTTCTTGCTACTCACATTTTTTCCTCTCTCTCTCTCCAATTGAAAGGTTGAAAGCAATCCTCATGTCTGCCAGTAGTGGATCATCTGCCCACTTTGACCGTATTAGAGAAGTCAGACCCTTCAATGGGGAACCTGGAGCCCTGTATTGCAGAGCTAGTCCTCAGTCTCTAGAAGAGGCGAGAGGGGCTGTGCAGAGATGTGGGACACCTCCACTTCGCCTGGCTCCCTCTCCAGTACACTTACCACTGGCTGCTGAATTTTACCCCAGTGACAGTGATGACAGCCTTGATGCCACAAATGTCAGACCTGTTAAGTCCCTCATTCCTAGTTCTGTGAAAGACTTATTCCGGGGCAGTAAGGGATCCATTTGTGAGTCAAAAAACAATTCCAGAACCAACTTATCTATCCCTGGGTCAAACCAGGGTCAGCACGGCATGTCAGGGGGAAGTGGCACTTCTCAAGAGAAAAAAGAAGGCATTATGGCGCCAATCAGCACCTTCGATGACCATACTGTACACGCCGGCTTGACGTATGAGGAGAGACTGGCACAGTATCGACAAATCCACGGCTACATGAGAACCTGGGCTGGCTTGCTCCGCATCCTGGGCTCCATAGAGCTGCTGCTTGGTGCTGCGGTCTTCGCTTGTGTGTGCGCGTACATATACAAAGATAACGAGTGGTACAACATGTTTGGATACTCGCAGTCTTACAGTGGATACCCAGGAATGGGGATGACTGGCGGGGGCATGGGCAGCATTTCGGGCATGAGTGGTGGCGGTATGGGCGGGACCTACTACACGGGACCCCAGACTCCATTTGTGCTGGTGGTGGCAGGTCTAGCTTGGCTGGTGACAGTGATCCTGCTGGTGCTGGGCATGACCATGTACTACCGCACCGTACTTCTGGACTCAAACTTCTGGCCGCTTACCGAGTTCTTCATCAACCTGATTCTTGCCGTGCTTTACCTGGCTGCGGCTATCGTGTACGTGAGGGACACGCTCCGAGGCGGTCTCTGCTATTACCCCTATTTTAACAACGGCATGACCGGAGGCTTCTGCCGCACCGAAGCAGGCCAGACTGCCGGCATCATCTTTCTCTTTCTAAACACGCTCGTCTATTTGGTCAGCGCCATCGTGTGCATTAAGCTACAGAGGCATGAGGCAGCCCGAATGCGGCGTGAATACTACCAGCGCGAGGTGAGTTTGTGATTTTAGTGAAGGGCAGTAATTAAATGACTTTTTTTTTCTGAGTGGAAATATCTGAGATCTGTCACTGACGGCATCACTTTCAGATTATAATGTTGACCAGTTATAATCTGAATTATTGTGTCGTTAAATAGACTGGGAGTAAAATAAATTAAATTTTATTTAAAATAAATGAAAAAGTTCTGGTTTTCAATTGTTTTTCTTTTTGACCATTTTGTTGCCTTGGAGAAAGGCATTAAAAGTTGCTATATCTTTTAAAAAATAAATTTAACGTTAATGTAGAGGTACTGATTTTTTCTTATTTCATTTTTAGCCTGTCTGTGCTTGTGTTTTCATATACAGTATGTTGTCATTTATCACGTTGCACAGCTTCCATATGAGTGTTTCTCTCCCTGTTTCTGTATTTTAACTTGTGTTTTTCCCCCCAGGTGGCTGCATATTCTGGTCCAAGATCACTGGTAAATATTCTGCTAAATTTCTGTAGTTTTGAAAACGTAACGTACTATAAGTGAAATCTTAAATTTAACTTATAATTAATGGATTTTTAAATGATGCATACATTAGCCCTTATATAATTTTATCAGTATTAAAAGTTTGTTGGATCTTCTGTATTTGTAAACCTTTTTTTCTGCGTATTCACAGTGATATTCCGTGTTTTTTTTTTTAGAAACCGATTTTGATTGACTCAGGAGCTCCAACACAGATTAAGGCCACAAGAATGGAGCCACAGGTGAAAGCTGGCCACGCCCCCTCTTTGCCCTTCCCGAAACCTGTGATCCTGCCAGACTACGTTGAGTGAGTCCACTAACCACATCTGATATAATGTGCATCACACTTAGCCGGCAAGCTGTAAGATTTTGCACGCCAACCCAATTTTACTTCACTTACTATATGAGAAAACAGTTCATGAAACCAAATACCAATGTGTGTGGTTTGCACCCTTATCTTATCAGTTCCCCTGGTTTCTCAGTGCGTTAATCGGTATTAATTGTTTTATATGGACTAATTCTAGAATATATCAATGGGGGGCGAGGGTGTCATTTCCCTTTCATGTCCACTCTGTGCCATGCTGTGACAGCATGGTGCTTGTCATCTACAACAAAATGAAATTCCTGGTAGGGCCCCAATAAAGCATAATAATAATAATAATAATAATAATAATTAATAATTATTATTATTATTATTGTTCTTATTATTACATAACAGATCCTATTGCCACATATTGGCTTTCTGCGAACAGCCACTGGTTTAAACAAGAACAAAGGAATTTTTAAGATATTTTAAGGGACTAGGCATTATAAAGTTAACTACACAACATATAGTGTCCCCAGCATAATTGTACAGATTGTACAGGCTACCTATATCTGCAGGGGTAGTTTTATGTACACAGGTATTTAACATCACTGCAACATAATGTGTGTCATTACTTTCTAATGTTATAAACCCCATAAATTTATCAGAAATTTTATGTAATGGAATTTTGACATAAGATTTTTACCTGCTTGTAGGAAGTATGCCAGCATCCGCAGCGATGTTGAGCGAGATCGCTACAAGGCCGTCTTCAGAGACCAGCATGCAGAGTACAAGGAGCTGCATGCAGAGGTGCAAGCTGTGCTGAAGAGGTTCGACGAGCTGGATCGCGTGATGCGTAATCTACGTCGGCAAACTTCCAGCCAAACGGTCAGGAATGATCCCCCTTATACGAATCTCCTTAAAACTCTCTATAAAGTGCACAGTCAAAGTCATTGTTGCAATTATTACCGCACACAAATTCTTTTGGAACAAATTGGAAAATGACATTGCTGTAGTGATACTATATGTTAATTGACAAGGAGAAATTAAAAATTTTGTTACAGACAGCCAACTGTACAGTATTTATCTATGGGTTCTGCATCCATGGATTCAATCAACCATGGAAAATATTTGGAAAAAATCAACACAAATTCGAGAGAGTTCCAAAATGCAAAACTTGAATTTTCCACATGCCTAGCGCGGCTCTGAGTCTGCAGATGACATCACGTGCATGCAGACCCTGCTATAGCCTCTGCAATCTGAGAGTTTTAAATGAAAGAAAATGTGACGTTGTTGCTGACATGTAGTACCTCGTTTGGCCTACAGTGATTGCATCTGTACTGAACATGTACGCTTTTTATTTTTCTTGTCATTATTTCCTAAATTATACATTACAACAACGATTTACTGGGTATTTTAAATAATCTAGTGATGATTTCAGGTATACGGGAGGATGTGCATAGATTATATGTAAATACTGTGTTGTTTTATATGAGGGAGCATCCAGGGATTTTGGTATCTGCAGGGGTCCTGGAACTGATCCCCCACGAATACCGAGAACTGATTATGCATCTTCCACACCACTCATCCAATACAGGGACGCAAAATGCTCTGAGGAATATTTTCTACAAACTTGAGCCAGCTTGTATTTCATCGTTATAATAACTTCCTTTTTTCCTCTGGAGATACAGCACAACTCAAAATAGACACATGGTCATGTTATTCAGTGAAGTATTTATTGACATAAATTATAAATAATGGATGTATATC
This sequence comes from Brienomyrus brachyistius, assembly GCF_023856365.1. NCBI lineage: Eukaryota > Metazoa > Chordata > Actinopteri > Osteoglossiformes > Mormyridae > Brienomyrus > Brienomyrus brachyistius. The sequence continues at coordinate 56,453 of NW_026042730.1, forward strand.
CATCTCAATCACACAACAATATTCTAGTCCCTGACAGAAAAACTCAACAGTATCTGAAGCATGTAGCCTAGCCTGTAAAGTTTATTAAACAGAAAAACTTTTTCGATAGAAGCACTGTTTAATGTATGGGGCTCTTTGTCATCCAGAAGTTTGTTTAATTAACTCAGATTTTTTTCTTGTTTATATAGCTGGGTATTTTACTGGAGCAATTTATAAAATATCACCTAAGGCACCGTATAGAGTTTTTTGTTAAAACTAAGGCGTGTCCTACCCACTACATTTTTACTGAGCCCAGTTTTGGCAGAGTGGTGGCTCTGAGGTTAGGGATCTGTGCCAACAATTGGAAGGTTACTGGTTTGAATCCCATGAATGCTATGAGTTATCTTACTTCACTGGGCCCTAGAGCAAGGCCTTTAACCTGCAGGTGCTTCATCCTGGGTATGATGTTACTCTACATCCAGCCCAGCAAGGAGGTCCTAACTTATAGGGAAATTTGGGGGTTGGTGACAGGATTTGCCTTCTAGCTACCAGAAAAAAACTCACACTGGTACATTCGGACTAGTGTGGTGCTGAGGTATCACCTGCCACATGGCTGCACTCAGGTTCTCATCTTTTGGGGTTCATCGTGTGGTGGGTGCAGTAATTATTACCAATTTTCAATGTATTACATTGTCAAACGAAAATAATAAATTGTATGAAACAGAGGAATGAATGGTTGGTTTTATATCTGATATCCTGCATTATACAGCTCTTAAATTTAAATTCCTGATTTGATGACAAAATAATTTTTTTTCCACCCAGGAGCAAGAGCGTTTACACAGGATCCTGCAGGAATATGAAAGAAAGAAAACCGTGAGTTGCAAATAACTTGTATTATTATATTTCTGACTGATGCTTCCTGAAGTAACCCTGGAACTTCTCTAATATTCACACTTCCATATTCTTTCCTTAAATATACAAAAGATTTTTTTTTTCTCTGAAGCAAAAAAAAAAAACAGAATAGAAATGACAAATGGTTAACACACACTAATCTTATCATAACTAAATTTTGTATTACTTTTGCTTGGTTACCACCCACGTGAGATTTTATGTAATGTAGTCAGGAAACTGAATTATTGTCTCATTCTCTGTATATTAGTTGTATATAGTTGATTAAAGGCAAAATTCTTAGAGTAATTGTATAAATTGCTGTTTTTTTTTTGTAAGTTTCCGTAAATTTATTTACAGTACTATTCCCATTTTGTCTTACATCAACTCTGTCCATTGTAGCTTGGTGCAAAAAACATACACTCATGTGACTGTTTTATTAGTTATACCTGGGGTGTGTTCCACGAAGCAGAATTAAGGGAAAGTGACTTATTTCGACAAGTCCGACTCATTTAAGTGGGAGTTCCGTTCCATTAACGTGTCTTAAGTGAATCCCTGCTGAGTACCATGGTAACTTAGGCGAGTGAACAAGTCTGCTCCGGACCAGGTTAACTGTCTCACTTAGTTAAGTGTTCTCTCAAGGAACGTCCGATGTGTGGGAACAGATTCCCAAAAGATCGTTCTGTCAGATGAAATTCCGTGCTCTCACTACTAATATTTATTATATAAATATAATAAAACCTATAAAACTCACGGCTCAGAATTCTAATTAAGTACAAAATAATTAAATTAAAAGCATACCCATATCAAAAATGTCAAACATGAAATACAATGACTGAAACTGAAAAAAATAAATAAATTATGAACAGTAAGATATTTTTATAGGGGCGGCATGGTGGTGCAGTGGTTAGCACTGTTGCCTCACACCTCTGGGACCCGGGTTCGAGTCTCCGCCTGGGTCACATGTCTTTGCATGTTCTCCCCATGTCGTTGTGGGGTTTCCTCCAGGTACTCCGGTTTCCTCCCACAGTCCAAAAACATGCTGAGGCTAATTGGAGTTAATAAATTGCCCATAGGTGTGCATGTGTGAGTGACTGGTGTGTGAGTGTGCCCTGCAATGGGCTGGCCCCCCATCTTGGGTTGTTCCCTGCCTCGTGCCCATTGCTTCCAGGATAGGCTCCGGAACCCCCGCGACCCAGTAGAATAAGTAGTTTGGAAAATGGATGGATGGATATTTTTATATTTTTGTTTAGTCACAGTCTACTTTGAATGTTTATTAATAAAAAACAAGGACAAGATACGGTTATTTGTGCAGAAAATTTCACAGATGCGATTCAAAGTATTTTACGGAGATCAAATAATACAGAATAACATTATACAGTAAGAATGATTTGTTAACTCAACCCTGAAGGTTCCTCATTGCCTATGGGGATCGAACCAGGAACTTTCGCGGTGTAAGTCGACAGCATAAACCACTGTACCGCCATGCCACTGTACTAAGCACTTGTGACATTTACATAACTTACGCATTTAGTCTGTCTGCAATTCTTCACCAAGCCAACTCCCTGGCTGTATATATGGCCACAGTATTGCCTTTTTTAGCGATTACATCTTTGTATTTTTCATACAGCTCCATCAGCAGCGTTTGTTCTGCAGTGGAAAATAAAACACCACTCTCGCTTTACACGCTTTCCGACTCATTTGATCGATCTATCGTTCATCCATTCATTTGGGCTTAAATATCTCAGGTGTGCGCACAATATGCAAGTGACAATATGTAAGTCTGTCTTGTATGAGCCTCGATTAGTTAAAGCTGAACTGCGTTAGTGGAACGATATGGGGCTAAGTTTAGAGATGGGTCTGACTTTTCCAGGCAATTCTGGCTTTCTTTAGCTACTTTCATGGAATACCCCCCTGCTCATTAATGCAGCTAGACTAGTTCACCAAACAGCAATTCATATGGTCACTGAATAAACTGAGCATGTAGACAAGCTCAAGATGTTCACTTACTGGGCTCTTAAGTTTTAAAATGGCTAAGACACGTGATCTAAGCGATTTTGTACTAGGTGGTTGTAATTGCTGGTGTCAGACGTGATTGTTCCAACACCTTAGAAACAACCACCCACTTGGCACATACTAGTATGTAGTGAAGGACGGGATTATGAACAAGAAAACATCCAGTGAATGGCATTTCTGCATGCAAATATGGGTCCTGAGTAGAAAACAACGTAAAGTGGCCACTGAGTGCATTTTCTGTAATCTTGGTGGTATTGTTGCCAATTTAAACTATAATGCAGACACTGAATATGTTTAATCTTTGACAGGATCCCGCCTTTCTTGAGAAGAAGGAACGCTGTACATACCTAAAAGCCAAACTATCCCACATCAAGCAGAAGATCCAGGAGTACGATGACGTTACAGATTGGAAAGATGGATACAAGTAAATGTTTATGAACTGTTGCTTGTGGTTTTATGTTTTTCAAGCACTAATGTACAAATTAATCATTTTATTTATATTTAAAATGGAAGACAAAGCACCATCCACAGCAAAACGGAAATGGGAGAAATGCAGTTTGTTTTTAAATGTTCCTTTTGTTACTCAAACTTCATCCTTCTCCAAAAAAAAAATACTGGCTTAATTTGCAAACAGTTTAAAATTCCTGTTTGCCATGTTTTTAATTTTTTTTCAGGTAGCATTTTTCATTTATGCAGCCAGATTTTGTATGATGCCCTGTTACTGAGTAGGCCCTTGTTTTCAAGAGGGATGCTGGATCAGCACGATGATGCACTTCAATGCAAAACAGCTCAGTGCAAAAGGTCAAGGTTTGTTACTGCCCTTCAAATTAAGGGTTCCAAATGGAGTTTGACTGTTATTGACATTTGTGATTTTTTTATATATATATATATATATATATATATATATATATATATATAGTGTGTGTGTGTGTGTGTGTGTGTGTGTGTGTGTATATATATATATGTATATATGTATATATATGGCACACACACACAAGTTGCATTGCATTATATTCCGTTGCATTTTTTTCTTCTGCTTTTAGCTTTGTGTTTTATTTAGTTTTGTTGTGTTTTACTGTCCTTGCAATTTTAAGCCCTTAAAGTTTTTATAAATATGTAAAGCTAACACTTTTCACATTTGTTTGTATATTTTAGATGCGGTCCTTTTTTTGCACAGTACAATGTTGCTATTTTTAGTTTCTTTTTACATGCTTTCTGACTGTTTCTTAAAGACAAATTATTAAACATGAACTTTTACTCTTTTCTGCTTTTTTTGGCAAATGGACGTGCACCTGTGCCCAAAACAAAAGTTTGCCAATGTGTCTAACTAGAGAAACCTTGAAGTACGTGCATTAGTCTGTTCACATTTTATGTTTACTTAAATCTTTGTACGCCCTTCACTTTAACTTTACAGCCTATGAACAATTACATAAATAATCTTGTAAATAAGCTTCGTCAACTGGCGTGAAATTTCCAATTCGAGAGAATTCTTCGCACGCATTTACACGTATGTAACAGTTTTATCACCCTGTAAATAGACTATAGAGTTTACAAACTATCCCGACGCTTTAATGTAGGTAATTTTATGGATAAAATATTGGAATAAGAAGTGTAGATTTGCCGTAAGATTTCGTGCCTGAGCGTGAGAGTCTGAAATCGTGAGTGTTACGCCAGATGCGTGAGAGCTGGTAAACCCTGAGCTTGTGTGTTTGTATGCATACGGAAAGTTAAGCATAGGGGGGAGACCCGGCACAGGGTGTCTGATCGGGAAACAACGGCGTAGAAGGTTAACTAGCGAGTTTTCTCACGCTCGCTCTGCACTGAGAAATACGCAAATAAAGTGTGATCGCGACGAGCTGGATGTCTGATCAGAGAAGTGAGGGGGCACAACTAAAAGCTTGGTATTATTAATTACAGCCAGTTTCTCAAACGATGGATGTTAGAAAGATACCAGGCGGGACTGGAAGAGATTGCGTGAATAGTACAATATGTGATTTATTTTCTTCTTGCAATGTCAGTAATAAATTTTGTCGGGATAATAAGACTTGTGGTGTCATTTATCAGAGTTCCCCCAGAATGAAGACAAAATAGGATACAAAACTTCCGTTCTTAAAATTAGTCCCACTCGTTGCCTGATAGCTTAGACCATCTCCCATATAAAATACAGAATTTTCACGGCGTATTTTTAATCATGTCCCCTGAAATTAAGGATGTGGGGACCGATACTAAAATATCGATTCCGTCGATTGGAATATTTCAGTTTTGGAATCGTTTGTAACGTTAAAACATAGATTGATTTCGTACCCGATAAACGGCTATACTATTGTGAGCAAGACATGAACTATTACCAGGCAGGAGGGAGAAAGGGGAAAACTTTCAGAGGCCTCTCTCCTATTGGCTAAATGATTAGGGAAGTACATCCTCCCCCATCGGCAAACTTTATCGTCACTGTCGTGTCGGCAACCAGGTATTGGCGATACCAGCTTGGCAATACGATCAAATCGCACTGGAAAGAATGTCAGTGTTACATGGCACAATCCTTCTCTTTATGCACCAAGACTGCGCTCAATTTAATCCCTGAGCTCACCTGACTCTCTACATATTCAAAAGAGTATATCTTCTTAAATCACATTTCAAATGTTGGTCACGGTAGGTTTTGAACAAATAGCTTTAATTAAGATGAATTAGACTGAAAGGCAATGCATACCGCACACACATATGCCTACCCTGAGCTTTGGTATCTCAGTAGTGAGAATTTAAGTCATGATACTATTTACTACTGCTTTCTAGTATGTATAGCACAAAAAAAGAAACAAAGAACTGGAAAAACCAGTTTAACTTTGGCATAGGGTACGTCTTCTTGGAAAAAAAACTTGTAGGTTAACATTGCTTCTATACGAGTTTCATTAGTCGCCAATAGGGAAGTAGCAGCCCTCCGGGCGGAGCCGTACAACCTCGGCGGAAGATCGACTTGTTTAAGGTGTTTACTATTATACTGATAGCTGCATTTCAGCCAGCCTGCGGTACCTTTATTACGCTTGTCGGGTAAGGTTTTTAATTATTATACCTAATCAAATTGAATCTCTTTCCCCACTACATGTAAAACACCGTTAAAATAAGTTTAGATCATAAGCATAATTGGAGGAATTGTAAAGCAAGCACCGTTTATTTTTATTTTGCGTTTCATAACAAATATTAAATCTCTTGTTTAATTACGTTGTTTTAATGGTAGTGAGTGCCTGAATTTCATTGGTAACACTAAATTTGACGGGTCAGAAATAATCAGTAATCACTCAGTTACTAAAGTACAAATTATGAACAAATATAGTCTGCTTGATATAAAGATGCGTCCCGATACATTAATGAGCGAACATGAGATCAGTATTTCACTTGTTGATTCATGATTTGTTCCTTCAGTAATTCACAAAGGTTTAGAGAATTAACAGATATAATAACAAATAGAGTAACTTCTTGATATGAATCATGTCACAGTTCATTAATAATGAATTAACATAAGATCAGTATGTAACTAAAATTTAGTTTGTGCTTAAATAATACATAAGTAATAGTATAATACTATATTATTTCTGCCCCGTCAAGTAAAGTGTTACCATTTTATTAATCATGGTGGTAGGGTGAGTGATTTTTCTCCAAAATAAATTTTTTCATTTTTCCTTTAATAACACAAATTTGTCATTCATCTTTAATATTCTATAAGTAATCAAATGAGCAATTAAAACAGCAGTTTTAATTAAATTATTTTAAACTACTGATTTACTCACTTAAAAAACGCATGTGAATAATGCTTTTGGTATTTTCTGTGTGACTATTTACAATCCATTGTTTGTGTATTAAATAGAACTGTTACCTTTGTAAAATAAGTCAAAGTGTGAAGAAAGTAAGGACTCGAGGATGTCTTCATACAGGAATGGACACCCTCCACCCTATCGCTACGGTGGCAGGCAGTAAGTTTATATATTGAGCTTACATTTTTACCTTATTTTTTTATGCCTGAAGTGCAGTACTGTATAATCCACACACATCTGGACATTTTGAGTATAAATGCAAGATAGTGTTGGAACTTAATTTTTATTGGCTCTGCTTACCAGAGATGGAAAATTCTGGTTCAGAAAGCACAAATGCGGACCAAGGTTTTGTTTCAACCAATCAGTTGAGTATAAAGAGTCACAGAGTACCCACCTGCTTGGTTGAAACAAACACTTGGTCTGGATTTGTACTTTCTGGACCTGGACCTGGACTTTCCACCTCAGTTACTTACTGACGCCCTGTTTCTGTTTCATAGCCATAGCAGCCGCGACATGCCTGGAGACCGAGTGTTGAGCAAACCATCTTTTTCCCACTACCCCGAGGAAGAGTTTTTGCACTTTTACCGTTGGACCTCTCCACCAGGAGTGATAAAGATTGTGTCAATAATTATCATTATTCTCACTGTGGCCATGTTTGCTTGTGTAGCCTCCACCGTAGGCTGGGACTCAGATCTGGAAATGTCAGGGTATGGAGGAATTGGGGCAGGGCTTGGTGGAGGCATGTATGGGGGAAGTTATGGTGGAGGCTATGGTGGAAGCTATGGGAGTAACTATGGCGGAGGCTACAGCGGAGGCTACGGAGGATATGGAATCGGAGGCAACTATGTTAGTCCCCAATCAGCAAATGGATTTATTCTTGCCATCGGAGCCTTCACCTTCCTGATTGTGCTCGTCATCTTCATCATTATGGTGTCACGGCAGAAAATGGCCCGCTCACGCCGGTTTTACCTGGCGGTCATTATAATCAGCGCCATATTGGCCTTCCTCTTGGTCATAGCCACTATCATCTACCTCGTGGCTATCAACCCAACCGCCCAGGTGTCAGGGTCAGTCTATTACAGCCAGGTTGTAGGTCTCTGTTCTCAGTACCAGAGCTCACAGCCCTCTGGAATCTTCATCAATCAATATATGTACCACTACTGTGTGGTGGAACCGCAGGAGGTGAGAACATGTACCATGTGTGCACATTAGGCCGAGCATTTTCTGTATTTTCTAATACAACATTTTCCCATGCTACTTAGATCCAAAATTATCTTGCGCTGAGCATTCTTCTCTTTTGAACATTCCCGTTTTTTTATTTTTATTTTTTGCAAGCACAATCAAGTACAAAAAAAGAAGAGAAGAATCCAACCCATCCCAGGTGTCGCCTTGAAAGAAAAAACAAAATATTGTTAAAGAATTGGTCTCTGCAAATATGAACAAACAGGGGAACATGCCTGTTTTTAATATCTGTAAATCATCTAAAATCTGAGACCCCAATAGTCTTTTTTTCTTTTATTGTTAAATGCTTTCAACTAGGCAATAATTTTGTTTCTTTTTAAAATATACATTTTTATGGACAGAGTCAGATCTTCAAAAGTAGGACGTGCCTATATCCTCTGGTTTTCTTCGGTCCTAGGCCATTGCTGTGGTGCTTGGTTTCCTGGTGACCGTTGGCCTTGTCATCATTGCGATCTTTGCTGCAAGGACACGTCAGAAAATCTGGAGTTATGGGAGGAATATCCTCTGGCACGAAGTGAAGGTGGTCAGTGATGGACTTTCACGTGACCTTGGAGAATGGGTGAGTGCACGAGATTTTATCGTTAGATTTATTAGAGACCTCTTTATTTATGGTCTATATTTTGATTACTGCTAGTTGGTGCTGTTGTTTATTTCAAAGTGGGAATGTTAACTGAAATGTGAACCTCAACACGTGTACTAAAAGCTTTTTGTAGTGCTCACAGAAAGTCTTGGGCACTTGTTTAATTCTTTGACAAGCAATGTTTAACATCTGCACATATCTGACATTTTTTTTTTGACTGATTCATTCAGTTCTGTTATACCATTATACCATTAATTGCAACTGTAGACTTTGGCTCTCAAAGTGATAATAACCACAGATGTTTGGTGTGTTATGTTATTGTAAAGGTATTACTAATTAGAAAGCACCCACGGCGATTGCTTGCCAATTAACTCAGAACGGTTCTTTTAGAACTACAATTTGGATTTCAGTTTATAAATATCTCAAATGAACGCTTTATTTAAAACATTTCCAATGTGATGTACATTTTTTGTAAATAAAGTCATAATTTTCGTTGTAAGATCAACACATTTGCAATATTTTTACTGTCCCAAGACGTTATACTAATATTTCATATGCTTGCATACGATATACTAATTTAGCAGGTGCTTTATTCACAGCGCCATAGAGGTACAATGAGTAGATGTGAAGTATAAATATCTGCAAAAATCAGCATTTGTGGAGAAAATAGTGCACAGATGCTTTGGTCCATCCATCTCTGTGGAACCTGCACTCCTTTCCATGCAGCACAGGGAACAAGTTAGTGGAAACACCCAAGGGTGTATCTCCAATACCGAGAGCGAGAAGATCGTTCTTTTGGTCTTTGCAAGACCGGTCTTGCTAACTTGCTTCCGAAGAACAAATTTGGGGCGCAACGAATCATGGGATTGATCTCATTTGGCAAGGATGTATTGGCAATGTTTTCTTGATATTTGGGGTGGGGAAAGAACAACATCTAGGGATTTTTACTATCCTCTGTACTTATGTTCTTGAGTATTGAAACTGGTCTTTGGCAGTGGAAGATGACATAAAATGGGTACATGAGAACACAGTTATGGTCAAGTACAAGTATTGAGAAACACCCCTAGACAGCAAGCCAGTACATCATAGGTCACATACATATGTGTACTACAGGCAATTTAGAAAAGCCAGTAAGCGTAAATTCATGTATTTATATTGTGGGAGAATCTCTGCTCAACATCAACGCTAAAAACAACTGAGCTACCCTAGATTTACAAAAAAATTGCTTACATAATAGCATATACAACATTCCTATGTTTACGAACTAGCCAGTGGTGGAAAGACATAGCGTTAGACTCCTAGGTGCTGCGTAGTACAGCACTGGTCAACTGAAACTGGAAGCACTGCACCATAACCAAGGATTTGAATATGATCATAGCCTGAATAATCAGATGCAGTGTTATATGTGATCAATTCAAAAGTTTGAGAACAACCCAGCATTCTGGTTAAAAATGGCAACATAGCCAAGAGGAAGTTTCAATAGGTGTTTAACCACAATGCCAATATTTTATGTTTTCATAGCCTGCCACTTTATGGGGGGAGTTTCATGCTCAGTTTCTGGGTGTGGCTTGCAGTAGAAACTTTAAGGATACATATTCAAAATAAGATATCTTTGCCATATAAGCAGTATAAATTAGGTCTTGTTCAGTCAGAAGCTCTACACTTTAGTCCATCAGCTGGCTTATTTTTGTTTATTGCAAAACTCTAAAAACAGTAAAAACATATTGAGCACATTTTGTTGATAGTCAAAATTCCAAGGTAGTCAAAATAACTGAAGAAATTACTAATGTGTATTGCACATGTATAAAATTTTGTAAATATAACGCATGTTAGCAGGTGTGTTTTGTTTTTATATTAAGATGTGAACCTTATGAGAGTTTTTCCTTTTCAGTACTATCTCTGGTATTTGACCTCTGTGGAGATAATGTGGGGAAAGTGGAAACCGGTCAAACTGGGATTTTTGAAATGTTTACTGTACACAGATGTAAAAGGCTGATATAGATAGAACTGGGACAGTCTAGCAAAATACTGGTTGGAACTGTACGTCTTTGTGGAATTATTGGCATCAGTGCAATGTTATCATAACTTTATTTGGTTTAAAGTGTACTGTTCTTTGCTTCAAATGTGTACTTTCAGTACATTTTGTAATTGTCAATTTACTCTGTTTTCATTTCTTGTGTAGTGTGTGTTTTTTTCCACAACATCAGACAGAGAAGTTATAAAAATGCAATTGAAAAGCAGCTATGATTCTGCAGTGAAGGAGGAAAACTGCTTTTGATAACTATTTTACCCCTTTGCAGGTGAACACTGTGTCTGGTGAGCCAGAGCAAATGCTGAATGCATACCCAGATGAAATTCGAGGGAGAGAACTCCTGGAAGATGTGGCCATTGATTATACCAAACCACCATACAGTTCTACGTGAGTCGCATGCACACACATGGCATCTACAGTAATGCATAACTACGCAAGTATTTAACATGCAGGTTTTAAGAATTGAGACAAAAAGAACAAATAATGTAAATGTAAATAATGATCCATCCCCCCCACTTTTGAGGGGAAAAAAAAACAAAGCTTTGATAAGTAGTGTCCCTAAATAGGGTTGAACACCGTGATGTTTGAACCCATAAAACTGCATCGACCATCACAAACTACTCATAGCATATGTTTCCTGCAGGTGGTAATAGCAGTCTGCTCACACGCACACGCATCCCCGTGCCTGTACAGTACATATGTGTTTCCACCGTCTCCCTTAATTAGCATTCAATTAAACGAACAAAACAAATAATAATAATAATTAAAAAAATGGATAAAAATAAAATTAAAGAACTAATAATTTGAAAGCTGCCACAGCAGCAGAATTATAATGAGTATGCAAAATACAAGATTAGTTAGCCGATACATGGCTTAAAAATTTTCCACTTCCTTGTTACCTACAGATTTAAAGAAGGATAAAAAACTCAAACACCGATGTCACTTTCCAAAACATTTTATTCAAAACCATTTATACTTGCTGTATTTGTGACTTTGCACATTCTGCGTGTAATCCGCCACTGCGGGTTTTGGGTCCTGAACAAATTGAGAACTGAGCCGCCTTAAATTGTGCCAGATGCAGTTATAGTCACATAGATCAAAGCGGTATGCAATACAGAAATAAAACCCAACTCAGAAAAACATGAATATCCTGTCAGTGTTCTTTCAAATAGCAAGCAATATAGATAGACGTAAATTCTATACAAGCTTAATCTATACCAAGCCTGTGTTGGATGCAATTGTCAACCTAATTTTCCCATAACTCTGAAAGGCTAATTTGTCACTGCAACAAAGAAAATGACTTCAAATCTGACTTAATGTTAAATTGTTAGAATTAAGCTATAAATCTATGAACATGTCCTCATATAAAATGTAACAGTACAGTATACTGGGACTCAGTAAATTTAAACTTGCAACGAATTGCAGCGACATCTGTTGTTTATGCTATTGTCTAATAGTCCATGTCTGGGCGATTGGCAGTTCCATACCAGACGACGTTGTAACACAGTATGCATGTTGGCCAGTGTCAATCAAAATGTTTAGTATATTGAATCAGGCCAAATACGTAATCAAGCCTGGCTGGATAACCTTAAGAGTTGAGACCTTTTAATTACCGTTTACCCCCCCCCCCCCCCCCCTTCAGAGATCTCTTCTGCTCCCCTGTTGCAAAATATATATAAATTAGTTCAGCTGAGACTTTTATTTTTAATTATTTTAGATGCAATATATATGATTTTCCTTTATAGAAAATAGATTTATTGTGCATCATTGGATCTGATTGAGCTTTTTACTCTGTGTACCAGCACATGCTTCTCCAGAGTTACAATTTGTTCACTTTTTCAGATTTGCTGATGAGATGAGCAGTGGGGTATGTGTTTTGTTTCTGCTATGTTTAGTGAGCCAACGAAGAGCTGGCCATTGTACAGTCCAGGTCCCCACAGTACAGAGTCAGAGGTCACCAGCTCTGTAGGGAAGCCTAATATAAGGTCGCCTGGACACCACGTTGATAGCCTGGATGACACAGACTGTATCACAGGGACTGAGTCTGGGGAGGAACTGGATGACAGTGATTTTCACAGGTAAGACGGTTGGTTATTTAAAAGCGCTTAGGAGGTCTAAGGAAGTAAGTGTGAGGTTCTCATCTTCAGCCATATTTATTTTAGGGGTTAAGCTGAATTTTTGTTCTGGTCAGCAAATAGTACAAATTTATTGATTTTTGATATTTAAAAATTCTGTCTAGAAAATAAAATTAAATTTTGCAGGTCATTCATATCAGTGTGTTATACATAAATGTAGCATTGTGGGATTAACTGAGCAAGGGAATATATATTTTTCATATATTCAGCCCGCCAAAAAGAAGAATGTGCTGGTTTTGTTTATCCAGCATAATTCGTTAAGTTTACTTTGAGTTCCTCACAGGAGCTGATTTCCCCTCCCCTTTGTCTCCTTTTTTTAGTGATTTTCCCACCATTACTAATGGTCAGAAAAGACTGGAATATAAACGGGAATTCGATAGGTACCACAAAGAATACAAGATACTGCAGGAAGAGCTGGATGACGTCAACAAGGGTCTCATGGAGGTAGATCATGAGCTGCATGTCTTGCAGCCGGGCAGTTCACAGTACATGGTGAGTCCTTAGGCCAGTAAGTGCATTTCTAGTATATGTATATGTGTAGGTTTATGGGTAAATTTTATTTTAATGGATACAGTCCCTAAATCTTGTTTATTTAGATTTTATATTCTGTTAATAATCCCTCTCAACTCAAACAGGATGCTATGGATGAATTTAACCGGCTGAAGAATCTGAAGAAGGTCTGTCTGAATTTTCCATAATTTGTTTAAAAGCTAAGTGATATAAGTATTGTATAATGATGTAGAATAATGTGCTTTATTACTCTCTTCTCAGTCTGCAGACTACCAGATGAAGAAGCAGAAATGCAAGTATCTAAAAGCCAAATTGTCTCACATCAAGAGGAAGGTCAATGATTATGATGGGAGAGTATGACCTGGTTCAGTCTTAATCTTTGCTTATCCTCTCTAAGGATTAAGATCTGTTTAATGGCATTTTCAGAGTGCCATCCTTGGAGATACCATAACCCTTTAATATCTCTTTAAGTAAAGTTTTATGGATTTTCCTTTCTAAAAAGAACCATTTTTAAATGTGAGTTTCAGTCACTCATCCACTTAAATTTTATTTGATAATTTCCACTATTGTAAATAGAGGCATACTGTACTTTTTCATAACAGCTATTTTAATAGAAAGATTGTATTAAGCATTGCTGCAAAGACCTTTATAGTAATTTAACTCTGCGTTTTTAAAATCATTGTTTTGTCAGAATATCTGCTATGAGATCTCAAATGCAATTTCCCAAACTTTTGCACAGAATTGAATATGCTGCTGTTTTTATTGTGGTGTTTTCAGCTGCCTTTTTTAGATCGTCTTGTAACTACAACAAGTTTTAAGTTTGAAAAAATGGATGTATATTACTTTTTCAATTTAATTTTTATTTGTGTCAACATTGTTTTGACGTTATAAATGAAGTTTTTCTCATATTTGGGGCTGTGTTACCCTGTTATGCTCATTTGAGGGTTGCCATCTTGAAATAGTGAAAAGATCTGTTTGGATACTTTCTAAAACTTCCTACCACAGAGATAAAAAATAGGTTCTTGCCACTGCTCTTGCATTGTTTTGTACTTTGTAAATATGTCTTTTGTTATTTTCATTAAAAACATTAATCATGAATGTTTATGTATTATTATTCAATACTAAGATACTAGCCTGATTCTTACATTTCCGAAGCTGCTTTAAAGATAGAAATTTTATTGTTGAGAACTAAAACTAGCATATTATAGTGCTATATTCAAACTTCCTATATACAGGGAAAATGTGCAACTTTATATAGCCTCATAGAAATATGTCCACCATTCATGGCAGCAAATAGAACAAGACAGGTTAACACTTGTTAAACCCTGAACTGTGTCCTGCAATCAGGGTTACCAGATTATCCATGTCATTTTGAGCTAGGACAGTATTTGTAAACTATCATTTCAATTAAAAGGACCTGGATTTCACTTAAGCGCCGAGTTCTTACTATGTGCTGATTGGTCAGTCTCCATGTGTCACTAATGTTAATGTGAAATAGATGGATGAGTCTTTCAATAAAGGAATCAAACCAGTCAAAACACAAGAAGACCTTAACTATTTAGTCAAACACAGGAGCCTTTCAGTTTAAAGGCGGTTTGTAAAACCAGAAGCAGTGTCCTCCGACGTGAATTATCGAGTCACCCTACTGGCAGTCTTGCTTTCACATGCATGTTTGTGTGTCTCATGGAAAGCGAGATGGGGTGTGGCGAAGAGAAGCATTCCAATAAACCTGTGTTTGTACTTGTGCAAATGGAAAATGAAGAAACATTTCATTACACCCGATACGGAATCGCACATATAAACACATGCTTATTAGGCTGTATGGCGACAATTGCCTATTAACATAACAATAGGTTTACTAATACTTTTATTTCATTATTATTCATGATAAATATTTCAGAAATATTCAGTGCAAATACCATGTGTATTTCTGAGCAATAAATCAGTTACATTTATTAATCTAAGGCGATTTGTGAGCCTTTTGGATGGGACAGTGGTAAACACCGAAAACTAGGAATTATTGTTATGTGCCTTGTAGGCAGGGGGATATATTTTAATGTAACGCAGGCAGCCCTAGCAGCTTGGCAGTCCTACAGCCCCGAGTTTGCTAGTGCGTGCAGAAGTCGCCTATGTTTACTGAGCTTAAAAATATGTATGGTAGAAAGTAATAACGTGGCCAGATTTCAAAAGACTATTTGGAAGCATCTTTTATGCTTCTGTAGGTACGCTGGGTATGCTTGCAAAGTCGCTTTGCAGAATTTCTTTGTAGTATGTGGATTCTTTTGTGAATGTGGTCTGGATCTGTTAATAGCTAATGACTGCTTTCAGTAATTAAAATAACAGTCTTGTTTGCATTTTGATAGCTTGAGTATATGTAGACTATAGCGAACTATATTTGCAAGGATTTTTTACTGACGTACAGAGAGTTGCAATATGTAATTTTTTTATTGAAATTGTAACGTAAGAATAATTCCCTTTAAGTGACTGATTCTTAGTGGAATTAGCTAATCTAACGAAATGGACGAAGAACCCGAAAGAGCAAAACGTTGGGAAGGTGGCTATGAGCGGACATGGTAAATAAAATACATAGTGTTATGTCCCTTTTAATGTTTTATGCTTATTTGCAATGGACGATTAATTTGGTGTGAAACTCCTTAACTTTGTTCTTTTAAAATTTCTATTTGTTATTTTAGCCACATCTCTTTTATAGACTCTTTGTGCATCTGTGTGTCAGTGAATTGTTGGCCCTACGCATAGTTATTATGTAAAAGTTACATGACGAATGCATTGTATTGTCGTTAAGTTGATAGCAGTTATAATAGTGTCTGGGGTTGTTGTACAGGGAGGTGCTCAAGGAGGATGAGACTGGATCACTTAAGGCTACAGTGGAGGACATCGTTTTCAAGGCCAAAAGGAAGAGGTGGGTAGATAGAGGGATTTATTGCCAAACACTGTCTGGTTGACCATCTAGTAAGGCAGTCATCTGCCCTCATTTTTACATAGAATAGAATAGAATAGATTAGATATTTATTGTCATTGTTTTCTAAAAACACAGCAAAATACCATTTAGCAGCTCTGACAACACGTGACAACACACGCGGTAGTATGTTTTAAGGGGCCAGTACATGAACACACGCTGGGGGGTATTAACAGAATAAAAAAAAAAACGAAGATTAAGTTAGTTAGAGGTTCTGAATGTCAGTTTTGATTAATTTTTCATTAATTGCTCAGCCCAACACTGAAGTACTAGGAGGATTATTCTGTATATAGTATGTACTGCATACAGTTTACTGTGCTGACTTAATTTCTTGATGAACATTTGGAAAATGCTCACTTGTTCTGACTTCCTTGCCTGCCTTTCATGTTTTTTTTTCCTTAGAGTTTTTCAGAGCTATGGACAAGTGCGACTGGGGATGGTGAGCGGCAGTTTGGTCATGTTCAGTTCAACCCTACACTTTACACATCCTTAATTAAATTTACACTGTTCGTCTGAGTGTATCTGGCATGATTGTCTTGTTTAGAGTTCTGAAAAATGTATTGAATCTAGAGAAATGTACTGATAAATGTGGGTGGTTTTTTGTGCTTCAGATGCGCCACATGTTTGTGGTGATTGATACTTCAAGGACGATGGAGGACCAGGACCTCAAGCCCAGCAGACTAACCTCAACTCTAAAGGTGCCTGCATTGCACTGTACATTCACTGTGTAGCATTTTAGACATTGTTTTCTTACCGCTGATTTCTGTTCACCCACAGCTGATGGAATACTTTGTTGATGAATACTTTGATCAGAATCCCATCAGTCAGGTACATGTTTTGAAAAGACATTGTAATTTACGTACAGAGCGCACTGGAGTGTCAAACGTCACAATGTTATGCACATTTTCAGATAGGGATCATCACTACCAGGAACAAGAGGGCTGAGAAACTGACAGATCTGGCTGGTAGGTGCAATGTTGGTCTGTTCACTGCACCTGAATGTGTTAGAACACTTAGCTTATTTTTGTCCATAGTAGGACATAAACATACGATCAAAATTCTTTTGCACAGTGAAACCTTTTGTTGTTGAATATTGTTGTAATGTTGTTACTTTTAGTAGTTAATACTAAATGTCTCAAACATGAACAGAGATGTGTTTGCTCTGAAAATATGGTTGTGTTGACAGGTAACCCGAAGAAGCACATTTCTGCCTTAAAAAAAGCCGTGGACACCCCTTGCGCTGGGGAACCTTCCCTCTACAACTCCCTGAACCTGGCCATGCAGACGCTCAAGTACGTCAAGGTTCAGCCTGGTTTTGGTTTGTGACTCATGTTCATGATCTCTGACGGTGTCATCAGCCCATACTAGTTTTAGAGGCTGGAGCTGCAAGAGTGACTTTTACTGGGTTTGAGTCCTGCTTTTCTCCTGTAGACACATGCCCGGTCACACAAGTAGGGAAGTGCTTGTAATTTTCAGCAGTCTCACCACCTGCGATCCAGCCAACATCTATGAGTTGATCAAGGCAAGTGCTTTGTCTGTTTTTCATTTAAAAAGTTGTGCTGTAAAGGTCACAGAGTCACTGTGACGAGAATTAGGATAAAATGTTTTTAAGGGAGGGATTTACTAATTTCAAGGCTATGCTCCTGGTCAGGGGTCGAACATATTTCAGGGGAGGGTTAAAATCTGTATTTTTACTACATAGCTCCATGCCTGTCGGAGTCAGCTTATAGTTAAGGATGCCACAGTTGCAAAGCTGTGGATTCAAATCTCTGAATACGCACTTTTTTTTATTTTTCATAATTGTGCTAAGAACTTGGCAAGCTTTTGCAATTTTAATGAATAAACAAGTGAGGAGGATAAAAGCAAATAAGAAATGGCACTAAAAGATTTAATCATCTATTGTATGGATATGTTTTGGATTTCATGGAGAGGGTATTGAGCAAAAAGCAAGTGATTTGTCAGCATAAATCATGTCAACACCACCAGCTCTGTTGGTGGACAGTAACAAGATCTGTTTGGGTAGTTTATTTTGGATGAATTTTCAACTCATTTTTTTGTTTTATAAATACCACAATATTTTTGTAAAAAAATTCACGTGAAGATACTGTGCAGCCCTTCGACATATGATATTCTGTATCTGCTTTGTGTGAACAGAGTTATTCTCCCTGTGATGGGTAGGTGGGTAAAAAGCACTACTGCCTTTCCTAGACACTAAAGGGGCTGAAGGTTCGGGTGTCTGTGATCGGGCTGTCAGCAGAGGTGCGGGTCTGCACTATCCTGACACGGGAGACAGGAGGTGATTATCTATGTTTGTTTGGCTCTCTTTGCTAGTGATTCTCTTTAAATAGTATGCATTGTATGATTGTATTGGCACTTTTAATTATAATTTAATACTTTGATACATTTCATCATGTTTAATTTTCCTTCCTTGTTCCTGTCCCTAGGAACTTACCATGTGATTCTGGATGAGAGTCACTTCCGTGAGCTTCTGACGTTCCACGTCAAGCCACCACCTGCCAGCTCCTCCTCTGAGTGCTCTCTTATTCGCATGGGTACGTCAGAGCCCCTGGAGGCCCACCACCATCATGAATCATGGGTCTTCCATTGCCAGCTGATACTCTAGACCAGGGGTCACCAACATGGGCACCAGGACACCCCCAAGGACCACATGAATCGCCTGCGGACCTGTTTTTAAAATAGCACATCTCACCAGTGAGCAGCGTCTAAAATTTAATTTTATCCTGCTGCTATTATTTTTTATTCACATTTGAATTTATATAGAATTGAAAAATGGCAATATCTAAAAAAAAGCATTTAAAACATTTTTATTATACATGACATTTAGATAAATTTAGGAGGGCGTTTCAAACTGGTAGCCCTTCGTATGGCTCAGAAACCATGACGTACCTCTCAGTTTCAAAAACGTTGGTGACCCCTGCTCGACAGATGGTGTAATTATGTTACATTGCCATTCTTTGACTCTAGTTTCCTTTTTAAAGGGGCAGTTCACTCCAAAACTGAAAAGAGATATGTTTTAGATTGGCTTTAGTACTATCTATCTATGTAGGCTGTTCTGCTGGGATTTGGCTAGTTTTGGAGATATCAGCCGTAAAAATATCTGAACTATTTTCTTCTACCGAACTCCACACAGCAATCGTATCAATGCACAGAAGATATCGCCCGGGTGCTCGTATCTTCTGCGCAGTGATACGATTGGTGTGTGGAGTTTGGTAGAGGAAAATAGTTCAGACATTAAGCTGCTCACTACTAAGTCTGTGGATTATCATGAGTAACCGGGTCATGATTTCTCGTAAGAGACATCGTCGTATTTTTCTAGTGTATCTTTTGGCGCTTTAATCACTGCAGAAAAAATGTCATTTGGTCAAGTTTATGTTCGAGGGAAGAATGAGATGTACTGCCCCTATAAATTACTTTGTGAAATGTCTCTGGAGGGGGATGGTGGTCTTTCTTTATTTATTTGTTATTTGTTAAGTTTCACTCTACGTGATGCAGTGCCAATTAGGAAACACTCTCTTCTTTTACCAGGATTCCCCCAACATACCATAGCTTCTGTGTCTGATCAGGATTCCAAACCTTCCTTTAGTATGTCGTGAGTATTCATTCAGTTGGTTTTCATATTTGCTGTTGTATTAATTGATTCTATTTTTGTTTGTTCCTTTATTCATTGAAATGTTCATTTGTTTGTTTATTCATTCTTTCATTCATTAATCCAAACACCAAATCTGTTTAATATTCCTGTCAGGTTGTTAAATGCATTGAAATTTGTGAAATAACAGTATTGACTGAAGAGAGTACACCACTAAAGACCAGCCAGATTTTCCACTATCCTCCTTATATACACTGCTCAAAAAAATTAAAGGAACACTTTGAAAACACATGACATATCAATGGGGAAAAAATCATGCTGGATATCTATACTGAGGTAGACTGGGTAATGTGTTTGGAGCAAAAGGATGCCACGTCGTTTGATGGAAATGAAATTATCAAACAGAGGGCTGAATTCAAAGATACCCCGAAAATCAAACTGAAAAATGACGCGGCAGGCTAGTCCATTTTGCCGAAATTTTCATTGCTCAACTCAAAATCGTACTCGGTAGTTTGTATGTCCCCCACATGCTTTTGGGCATGCCAGACGTCGGGACATGCTCCTACTGAGATGACAGATGGTGTCTTGGGGGATCTCCTCCCAGATCTGGACCAGGGCATTACTGAGCTCCTGGACAGTCTGAGCTGCGACCTGGTGGCATCGAATGGACCGAAACATAATGTCCCAGAGGTATTCTATTGGATTTAGGTCAGGCGAGCGTGGGGGGCAGCCAATGGTATCAATTCCTTCAACGAAAAATGTCAGTGGCCTCCACCTGTTAAACCATTCCTGTTTTGGGGGTCGTCTCATTGTTGCCCCTCTAGTGCACCAGTTGTTAATTTCATTAAGATCAAAGCAGCTGAAAATGATAAACAACCCTCTCTGCTACTTAACTGACCAGATCAATATCCCAGAAGTTTAATTGACTTGATACTCTGATTAAAAAGTGTTCCTTTATTTTTTTGGAGCAGTGTATTTTTACAGGCAGATTCTACATTTCGTCAATAGGGGATGCTAAGTCAGTAGGATTCAAGTCTACATCTTTCCGGGGCTAATGAAGATGACGCATCTCTTTACAGGCACCTTGATGGCAACAGTGGTCCTGGCTTGACCCTGGGGGGATACTACTGCCCTCAGTGCCGTGCAAAGTACACGGAGTTGCCTGTGGAGTGCAAGGTCTGCGGTACGTCTAGAGGCTGGGATGAAAGGCAACTGCTGTCCTTTCAGAGGATGTGGCTGTGTGGATATAACTCCATCCATCCATCCATCCATATCTATTTTCCAGTATAGGGTATCCCTGGAAGTACAGGGCACAAGAAGAGGGGAAACCTGTACGAGATGCTAGTCCATTGCAGTATAATATTTTATAAAATCTTTAAATATAATACTAGCAAGTGATGGTCCAATTGGTTGCATCGAATTATTTTATAAGCCAGTTCTAAAGCTCCGATATCAAATTGTGGACTCAAATCTGTGATGAGTAAAACAACATATCTATATCTTCTTGTAGTTCATAATTTAAATGAAATAATGTGCCGTTGAGCCTCGATTACCCTGTACATTGTCTCCGAAGAGACAGGAGCAGTGTGGGGGTCACAGTTATCAAACTGGCTTAGAAGTGCTTGCACCTGGGCGGCTCGGTCAGGAATGTGACATTACTGGGGTGTCCTCTCCCCGCAGGTCTGACTTTGGTTTCAGCCCCTCACCTGGCCAGATCATTTCATCACCTCTTCCCAATGGATGCATTTCAAGAGATGCCCCTGGAGGATGTCCAAGGGGAAAGGTACAGTCAGCTTATGTCACTTCAGTAATACTCATGTTAATCACACACCCTTACTGATGATCTTCTTTTTCTTTATGACTAATTGTTCACTCGTTTTAGGTTCTGTCAAGCATGCCAAGGGGAACTGAAGGACAAAAGTGTAATTATCATACCTTTTTCTACATCATTATGGAAGGTCTGCACGCCATGCATTGAATTCAGTCGATTGCTTGACGGTGTACTTCTGCGTATTTCTCTGTGCTCCACAGGTGTATACATGTCCGGCTTGCAGCAGTGCGTTCTGTGTGGAGTGTGACCTGTTTGTCCACGACACTCTGCATTGCTGCCCCTGCTGTATACATAACCAGAGTGCACCATGAGCCCAGGAAGGCAGAAAAGCAGAAGCATTTATCTAAAACCACGGAAGCAAAAACCTGAGTCGGGCTGCGGCGTCATTCCTGTGTACCTCAGTCAGCGGACCAACGGCATTGAATTTTCCCCCCAAAACAACCTTGTTCATTTATTTTTCTTTTCTTTTAACTGATTACCTATATGGTTTTTTTCTTTTTCAGCATATGCTGTCATGGAATATTACTGATGCTACAAAATGAAAACATCTCGACTCGGGTCATTTTTTTCTTTTTTCTCTCTTTTTACTGGTCCTTCCTAAAATGGCTTCATATTTACTGTATAAATACTGCCTCCACTTGTGGAAAAAGTCATACTGCCAGTGATCATTGATTTATATGTATACACCTTTTGTTAAAAACAAATGAAACTGTCGTTGAGACTTGCAAGGTGTAAAAATTAACATATTTCTATGAATAAAATGTTGATTGAACATTCTTTTTGGATGATTGTATGTTATATTTTTTGACAGTGTTAGTATTACATCTGCAGATGTATGTATGTATGTATACTGTCACACATACAGTACCTGTGTGTATGTGTATATATTGCTATGTTTTATGCTTGAAATGCAGCAGAAATTTCTTTTTCTCATAATAGCTGGTATTTAATGATGTAACTTTTACATTTTTAAACATCTTTTTATGACCCGTTATTGTACTTGGCCTTATGAAACCCAGGTCATTCGTGCTTTATTTTTGTTTGCTGTGAAGAATATACTTTTAATGTAGCTTTTTAATTATAAATTGTACTTCTGTATTTTGACAACACACCATCGCACAGAAAAAGTTCAGATGCATTCATAAGTAAAATGTCTTGACTTTTCCAGTTATGAGCTTACTAATGCACCATAGAACTTGTCTCCTGTATTAACGTCATACCAGGTTCCTTTAGCCCGGTAGCGTTGAAAAATGAAAAATGGTTGAAAAATGGTACCTGGTGTGTCTGGGACATCCACACACAGTGCTTTTCACTAGGGGAAAGGTGCGCATGTTCTGCTGGCTGTTCTGGAGCACTTTCTGAACATAGCAGTGCCCTTCCAGTCTCCTTTAACTTTATCTTAAACAATTCCCACAGCAAAATAATTATCCACCGCATAGGTGCTTGGGTTTGTTGTCTCTGAAAAGACATCAGTAACATGATTATTGTATGTTTGGATATTGCAAGTACTCTGTAGTTAAGATAAAACTTAGTAAAAAATCCCTGGATGTTTCTATGAACATTGGGTTGACCTGGATGAGTGACGAAGAGTAAGATACAGGTAACGTTTTGTTAGCAGACAACTCCAATGATGAAAATTTATTGTCATATGTATTAAGTACAGAATGTAGTAAAATACAATGAAAATTTTATTTATCTCTTCACAGCCTGACAATAAGTAGAAGCACCAAGTAGCAACAATGAAGATGTACATAAATACAATGCAAGAACTAATGAGCAAATCATGCAGATTTCAGATGGGTTTTTGCCAGTATACCAGGGACAGCATGATGCTTTTTGTCCTGCTTGATTGTGACTCAGCCAATGCCTTTGATGGTTCGTCATACGTCGGACGTGATGATGGACATGGACACGTTGGACTGACAGATCTCCAGCCATCTTAATTCTCACGTTTAGTAGTTTGAAGCACAATCAAAAGCTTTCAGCTTAACGTTATCTGCCAACAGGAAAAGTGTCCAGAGGCACTGGGTCACAAAACTGCTAATCGAGGCAGTGCCTGTAGTGGACCATACTGTGCTGGCCACAAAACCATGGCAGTACAGTGTTCAAATTCTGCTTAATAGTGATGATACAGGAGCAGTTTTAGCATTGTTCAGACTAGTAAGTATACGAGTAGGCTACATTTTATTATTGGATTTCATCCATGTGTTGAATAGCTTTGACAACACAGTGCTGGTTTCCATGGATCCAGGCAAAGACCAGTAGGTGGTGATACTGTAAATAATACAAGTTGGTAAATGTTTACAGATTATATAAAATCATGAGTGTAACACCTGCCACCAGCTAACATCCCTTGACACAATGCCCAGCCAGACCAGATCTGAATATTAGACGCACTTGTTGCATATCTCCCAAATAGCCTAAGGCCACTTCAATATCATAAAATATTTGTTAGCATCCTCTTTGCTGAACTGATGACCTTTAATGTGTCTGAAATAGCATCTGGTTCCGGGGTTCGTTCCTGTTTTTTCATTGTGCCCTGCAATGGGATGCCACCCCATCCTGGAATGTTCCCTGTTTGGTACCTGTAACCTCCAAGATGTGCTCTGGACCCCCTGTGACCCTGAGCGGGGCAAGCACTTCTAGGAAATAAATGGATGAATATTAAAGGTAAAATATCTACAAAATGGAACATTCAACATATATAAAAATTATCCAAAATTATCCCTCTTGACTATGTCACTGTGGGCGAAGTTTGTGTGTTGAGTTTGGTGCATCTTTTGCATGTTCGACAGTGCAGTATGCTTGGTCTCTCTATGAATCTGAATAGAGAAATTAGCTTTGATACCATCTGATAAAAACAGCTTAATGCAGCATGTCCACTAGTAGGGAGAAACTGAGTGAAGCTCAGAACATCACTGGAAAAGATTCAAAGTGGTATATTGTTCAAGAGCCAGTTAGTGATGATGTACCCAATATCTTTGTACTGCGCTAAGCCCCAAGCCAACAGCTACTATTAAAAAAGCATTTATAATTATATAAATCATTTAATGTCAGTCCTTTTCCTGGCATGGCCTTCAGATATGCATGCTTTTTGAAAAGCAATGGAAAGTGTTTGCACCAACATACTGATGACCTTCAGTCATCCTGATGTCATTGGCTAAAAGCTGGCAGGAAACTCAATAATAAAGACATTAGTATTTTTTTCAGTCACGGTGTCCTCCCCCCATGCAGAGTCCAACTCAGCAACTACAGACATGGACAAATTTGTTGGTACCCTCATTGAAACTGTGCTTCATTTCTCCTGAAAAGTGATTCAATTAAAAGCTATTGTCTAATGTATACCTGCATGGCTTTTGTATATGATAGAGTAAACAAATAAAATGATTTTTGTTCGTTTTACAAAGATGCTAAAATAGTATGGACAGATTTGTTGGTTCCCCTAAAGAGACTCTCTTTGCATTATAGTCTTTTGCATTATAGTTAGAATAATTTTTTCACCACACTGAACATGAACCAGAGAAAGCAAAGGAGAGAGCTGTCTGAGGAGCTCAGAAAGATGATTAAAGATAACCATGTTAAAGGTAAAGCCTATAAGACCATCTCCAAGCAGCTTCATGTTCCTGTGACCACAGCTGCCAATATTATTAAAAAGCATAAGGTTCATGGGACTGTAGCCAACCTCCCTGGACGTGGACACAAGAGGAAATGCAACCCCAGGTGGTCAGAAGGACAGTGCGGATGGTAGAGAAAGAGTTAAGGAAACCATCCAAAACCATTCAAGCTGAGCTCCAAGGTCAAGGTTCGTCACTTTCTGATCGCAGCATCCGTCGCATTTCAAACAATAATGGGCTCCATGGAAGAAGATCCAGCAGGGCTCCACTGTTGACAGAAGAACTTAAAAAAGCCAGAGTGGAATTTGCCAAAATGCACGTTGACAAGTCCCAAGTTTCTGAGACAATGTGACAAAACTGGAGCTTTTTGGCCAGTCACATGATCTTAATCCTATAATATCTGAAAACTGCAGTGTGGAGACGCCACCCATCAAACCTGAGATAGCTTGAGCAGTTTTCTCAGGAAGAGTGGGCCAAACTACCTGCTGGCAAATGGAGGGGTTTCATTGTGAAGTACAGAGATCGCTTGTTTTGCTGCAAAAAAGTGGTGCTACAAAATATTAAACTAAGGCTCTTATCCATCCTGTTTCTTTTCCATGCCATTTTCATTCATTTAATTTGTATAAAAAAATCAACTGAATCAAAAGCAGTCTGATTTGTAGTAATTATGGAATAAACAGTAAACATTTGTCAGTTTCATGTTATTTCGGAGATGATTGTGGGGTTTTTTTTTTTTTTTGTAAAAAGGTGCCAACAAATTTGTCCACGTCTGTAGGGATGGTTGGTTAATAGTTCTGCTCGACACTCAAATGAAGAGACCAAAACACACAACCTCAAGCCAGATGACCCAGTAACTATAAACTTTTTGTCTAGGGTGCTCTGGTACCATGCACACTTATGAACATCCTTCTGTTCAGAGCAGGTCTTTGTTAGAATAACTCGCCACTCAGGTTTAGATCAAGGAGACTGTTTTTCCTAGTTTGTTTGGCTTCTCCTTCACAGACCTGTTTGCCAAGGAATCCATATCAGAGTCTTAAACCAAACACAGGACACTTGACAATAGTTCCTCAAACTGAAATACACAAACCAAGGTCCCCTGCTATTCGTGGTCAAAGCCAATAAACAATAAAGCTTATATTTGCTTTCTCCATTACCACGGCCATCAACTCGCATTTTAATTTAAATTCAGTTTAGTTAAATAACTAAATATAAACATAAGCATATGTGTGCAGGTGTGTGTTAGAAATACAGAAATGTTAAAATTAATCATAAAGATACAGGAATGCTTATACAACAGCAGTAATATATTGAATCATATTTACTGGAAATATTCATTTTTATGTTCAATTTGACTACATTAATTCACCCAGAGATTTCCAAGTGCTTTCAATGTGGCAATATAAGCACCTTACTTGATTGTCTTCATATTTGTCCTTTTCTTGGTGGCCTCCAAAATGGTTCAAAGTGAACAAGATCCTGAAATCTGACATTCAGCTTGAACATTTACTTTGAAAATCTAATCGCAATATATTCATCTGTCTTTTATGGTGCCTATAAAAAGTTCAAGGTGTTGTATGTTTGACCTTTTTCCTCCGTTAACAGGAACACTTGATCAAATTCATGAGAAAAGACTATGTTTGGCAACTTATACATATCTGTCGAGAGTAAACAAAACTGTAGTAATCCCCTGGTAACTGTTGAAATTGTTCTACAAAATCTAAAGATTAAAATATCTGAAAGAGAAAATATTCATCATTTTCATAAGGACATATCTTGCTGTAATGTCAGCGCAGCGAGATAGGGTTAGGAAACATGCAAAAGCCCAAATCACAGCTAACACAGCAGCGGCTTGGACAGGGAAAGTAACCAATAGACACATCAAACACTGTCAGGGGGATTACAAGCACACTGCAGTGGGGGGGCACTATGTTACACTATGTAAGCAAACGACATGCTTACAGTCATAGACATAACTACACATCACGGATATTATATACATGGGTATTTATGCCATGTGTGGTATAGTCCAATGCATGCCGGTCCTTAATGGATTATGTTTTATAGTTTCAAAACATGGAATCGGTACCAGATTCTACATCCAATTATTATATGTTCGGAAATAGTTTTTGAGATACTCAAAACATACCAAACTGGGTTAATAAAGTCCTTTGCAAACAACTAAATGTCAGTGGCATTAACTTGCTAGTTGGAGTAACCATATAGCTTCTAGACCTGGATTCTGCTGTTGTATAAGCATTCCTGAATGGGGTAAAGTACAGCCCCGACCTCAGAAATCATTAGCCAATGAAGTCTATCGTGAAGCAACTTTTTATCAAGATAGCAAGCAAAACAAAAAAAGAGAAACTTTCTCCAGTATAAAAGCAATGACATCACTGACACATTTCTCACTTTTTGTCTGACAGCCGAGATAGAACCATGCTAAAGAAGGTGCTCCTATGTGGGCTGGGGGGGGCAGTGGCCCTCACAGTGGGCATCCTGCTGGGACATTTTGGAATCAAGCAAGGCAGCACATCTCCAGAATGTGTGCAGGATGTGGATGAGAGCGTCATCGCACAGTTCCTGGCAGAGGTGGACAACAACCAGATAGAAGAGAACCTCAGGTAGTCTGGGCAGATATGATGATGGATTTAAAGTTATGTCAAAGGTTCTTGTGGCAGGTTTTGAACGGATTCCTCATTCCTCAAGCTAACATATTGTATGTCGCATTCCAAAGGAAATCAGTTCCTTCCTCACTTCATGAGAAAAAAAATACAGTATTGTGCAAAATCTTAGGCAGTAAAAGAAAATGTTTAAGGCTATTTATCCAGGTAGTGAGTATATTTTTGTTATGAAAAAAACACAATTTGATATTAGAACATATGCAAATTAACAGTAACACAATAAAAATAAACAAGAATTTCTTTTGTTCTCCAAAAAGTTACTGTTATCTTGTTGGACGGCAAGATGTTTCCAAGGATTTGTTAAATTTCACTAACAGCTTAATTAATCAATTAACTTAATTTGTTAAATAACTCAATGAGGTGTGGTTAAAAAAAAATAACAATGATTATAATGATTAATTGCTGCTTTGAAATATTTATTATACTGAACATGTAAAGCAATAATGCACGCTGGCTTAAGTAATGGGTTTTCACTTTAAAAGTAAGATAGAGAAAGTAACTGAGACCATAAGAACAATGGGCTTGTAACAGGTTGACTTTGCCTTGAACTGATAACCGGCCCCTGTAGGCAGAAGCATCTGGTGTCCAAAGATATCCAGCCCCTCCTTAAGCTGTCTGTAAACTTGTGTTTTTTTGTTATAAAAGAGGCATGGAATTGTTGTTCGGGGAATAGATCACGAGACGCATGAAAGACTGCTGAGTGTCTGTTCCCCCAAAAGTTTTGCGGTAATAAAGTGTTGTGAGACTCTTAAAAAATCAACTTCAGCGAAATTTCTACCACAGAGGTATTGATTATCCCAACAAGGTGGGGTAGTGGTCAAGTCAAAAAAAATACTGAGGTAATGGACGATTGCTGCAAGTATTGGGGTGATCTTAGGAGAGGTTTTGAAACATGTAAGCTGACACACTTTAACAGATATAATCATTTTACACAAAAAAATGATTTTCTGCTTATGATTTTTGCACAGGACTATAGTTCATTTTGTATCAGTAAATATCAGCTACAGTTCTGGTCATGACCCTTATCTGCATAAGTGGCTTATACATGTATGCATGAATAGACACACAAAATGCTATTATAAACAAATACGGATGATATTTTAAAATCTTAAAATGAGATTTTATGTTGGTTTTCTCTTAAAATGAGATCTTCTTAAGCCACCTGCCCAGTTCATTGTTATCTTCTCAGGCAGCTGACCAAGGTTCCTCACATGGCCACAACAGCCGGAGATGAGGAAACGGTGAAATACATGTTGAAGAGATGGCAGGACCCAGACAGCGGGCTGGATGATGCCTGGAGGGAGGAATACATGGTCTTCCTGTCCTTTCCCGATGAAAAAACTCCAAATAGAGTCTCTGTGGGTGTGTACGGAATAATATATAGATTATTATTATTATTATTTAACCTTTCACATATTAGATTCATATAATTACTTGAGTTTTTATCTGCCTTGATATATTGTTGGTATATAAAAGTATTAAATTAAACATGTAAATGAACATGAAGCTCATAAATTGATCTAGAATAGGTCCCTGATATAGAAAAATGTTTTAAATAATCGAAAGAAAGAAAAAAATGACCAAAATGGTATAAAACAAGGAGCTTAACTTAGGTTGTTAAAACTTAACTTTACAGGTTAACAAAAGAACAAGCAACTTCACTGTATCACTGCGCTTATTGCCAGAAGTAAAATGTTACTTACATGCCAATTACAACACCATTCATTGCAGTACCGTCACTGTATATCGTATGTTGTGTTGTTTAGTTTCACCGACAGGGAATGCCATTTTTAACGTAAGTGAGAAGGAGAAACCTTATACAACCGACCAGGAAGATCCAGCGGTGGTCCAGCCATATGCAGCCTATAGTCCTGCTGGCCACGTAAAGGTATCTCAGGGCTTTCAGGGATACAGGTCTTATTTACACCTATGCGGTAGGATTCATCTACAATTGTATAGCATTTCATTGTCTTCAGACAGGCCCAAGCACACTTATCAAACTATATTAATTTCCAAGCAACAGACTACTTCTTTGAAATGGGTATTTTAACATTCTGCACCTTCTGTACAGATAATGGAAGTGTACGGATATCATTTATTGTTCTGATTATTTTAATGTTGGTTTTCCAGGGAAAGCTTGTGTATGCCAATTATGGTACAATGGAGGACTACACGCTTCTGAGCAAAACCGTAAATCTCAGCGACACTATTGCCATTGTGAAATACGGAGGAGCTGGAAGGCCCGCGAAAGTAAGCCAGTTCACCCTTTTCTACATCACTGTGTACAGGCCTGTGCTAAGCATATTCAGAATTTCATTGCATTCATACATCCACCAATGGCATCTTCAGCCACGTGAAGCCTGACATGCTCACTTGATCAAGGTCACCTCATATCTGCCTATTAGGCTATCAATGGAGCCCTGTTTGGAGTTATCGGAGTGCTGGTCTACACCGAACCCAAAGATATAAATGATAATGAAATGTCCGATGCCAGTCAGACATACCCCCACTCCTGGTACATGCCCCCAACTGGGGTTGAGAGAGGGTCCTACAGCTTCGACTTTGGGGACTTGCTGACACCTTATCTCGCTGCTAAAGGTGATACTGTCCGGCAAATTAATCCTTAATTCGCAATACATATTTGTGCTTGATGTAATCTGTCATTTGTGTTTAAAGTTTTCTTTCCTTTTACTTCCAGAGAACACTTACAGAATTCCGGAATCTGACATTAAAGGAATTCCACCCATTCCAACACAACCAATTGGGTTTTTGGATGCCTATTCCTTAATCTGGTGTGTGGACTGGTGATAACCCATTATAATTTACAATTCATGCAAATTGTTTGTATTGCAATATTCTTTAGGCAAAGCAGGGCTGGAATTCAGCGATTAAGAATTGTGTCCCAATACTTTTGTCTGTATAGTGTATTTCTTCTGATATTGTTTTCCACTTGCTCGTTTGCATTGCCTAATCTAATGACGCCCTACATCGTGAATGGGCCAATCTTAACCACAAAGGGCCAGTGTCTGTGCAGGTTATTTGAATAAGCTTTAGGTCAGCTGTTCAAACCCAGGTGCGCAGACTCTTCAGCCAATCAGTCCTCTAATCTATAATCTAATCATGGAGTTGCAGTGAAATACAATTGCCCTGTCTGGATATGATTGGCCACCCCTGTCCTAGGAAATCATCCATGTTTCCTATAGGATGGGCCAGCCCTGAGGCTATTTGTTACTGGTTGATGGCATATATAACTTGATTATAATCTATTTTTGGTTGCTACAGTGCATTAGACGGATCACCGGCCCCAGAAAGCTGGCAAGGAGCATTCAATTGCACATATAATTTTGGAGGACCAGGGTTCAAAGATACGTCATCCTTTGCAAACAGGTGATACACATAATACTTATTTGTGGCCTAATCTTTCACAGTACCGCATATTACTGCAGTGCATATTACATTAAATACAAAATTGCAAAAATATACAAATTCTTGGATCATACCTAAATTAGTAATATCCTGAAAACAACTATTGTGTGATACCATGCCTTATTTTTGGAGTGCAATCTCCAGACCAGCTAAATAACACCTGTTAAATTACAAAAACAGTAAATCAACAGTACATTCATGTAATGCTGTCACTTCTCAGTGACGTGCAGATGGACATCTACAACAAGGGTGAGCTCAGGAACTCTTCCAATGTCATGGGTGTCATTCGAGGCAGCGTCGAGCCTGGTGAGTTGATAAGTGTACGGTTACCTTCAGCATGTTTGCATGTAGGAGGCAGCCCAAAAATGATGCCTATGCATTTCTGCATGGATGCCGCCACTCAGACAGGTACATCATCTACGGAAACCACAGGGACAGCTGGGTGCATGGCGCCATTGATCCCAGCAGCGGCACAGCGGTCATGCTAGAAATAACAAGGGTCCTTGGCAAGATGGTGAAGGCAGGTAAGGCCTGCAGTCAGAGTAAATGATGGGGCGCTATATTTCCTAAGTGATGGGACAACATTTTTAAAATACCTGTCCATCCACGGATCATGATGCCTCACTCACTGAGAGAGAATATCAGTTGTTGGGTAAGAGTGGAATATGCAGCGTACTGATCTATGTGACATGTACTGATCTATGTGACATGTACTGATCTATGTGACATGTACTGATCTATGTGACATGTACTGATCTATGTGACAGGGAGATGGAAGCCCCGCAGATCCATTGTATTTGGGAGCTGGGGTGCAGAAGAGTTTGGTCTTATTGGATCAACTGAATATGCAGAGGTACATTTTTCGTTATTTATTGTAGGTATTGTAGAGGATACTACTGGTGTTATTATGATGGGAAAATTCAAAACGTGTCAAATATGGCTAAATCGAAGAATATTTTTTTCAGATATCAGTCTGGGATTGTAAATGGGTACATTAATATTATGAAAACTTAATCGACTCAAGTCTCAGCAGCTACACAGTTATTCACATTTTGAAATTGTACCTCTTCTTTATAGTCTCCTCGATGAAAATGAAATTAAGGGGCTGTGAATTCTCATTTTTAAGCGATTAAAAAAAAGCCTTCCCACAGGAATATCACAGCAAGCTGAGGGCCCGTACTGTGGCCTACATCAATGTCGACATTTCAGTGTTCGGTGAGGTTGACATTTTCCTAAATAATAACTTTAATAGCACTATATAATAAACTAGGGACTCAATAGCTGAGTTCTTAAAGATAATGTAATCATGTCGGCAGATTTTATGACTGATTTTGTTTTTAATTCATGTCTGCTCAGTAAACTCTAGCAGGCCTCAGTAGCCCCTGTCAGTTAATGAGTAATCTGATGTTTTGCTGTCAGGCAATGTCTCCCTACAAGCGCAGGCGTCTCCAGCAGCCCAAAGTGTGGTGCTCACGGCTGCCAAGCAGGTGCTCTATCCAAATGCCATCTGATATTTTTTTTACACGAAGAAATCAATTGTCGCCTTCCCGTCAATTCGAGCGCGCGTTTGCTTTACAACACCTGAGTGCCATGGTTTACGGTACCATTAGTACATTTTTTTCTTATATTTTATACAAGGTGATTTACAACTACGTTTTTTATGAAATTTCAAGCTACAGTGTGTTCTAGCACTAACACACCATTTGAAAGCACTTGAACGCCATAATAAATATTTCTCCTATTGTTACCAAATCATTCTACACCTAAATGTGTGATTTATACAAATATCACATCTGACATATACATCAAGCTGCCCTGAGGCTTGTTTACAGCAGTAAAATTATGTTCTAACAACTTAATTTGATTAAATTAAACTTTCAATGAAAAATTTAATAATCAATTTTGTGAAATCAGCATGTTTTTTTTTAAATCAGCACATTTAATAAGAACATAAGAACATAAGAACTATACAAACGAGAATGTAGTTGTTCAATCTGAGAACACTGTATATATTTTCTGGTAGAAATAGCACCAAATATACCTGTTAAAAAATGATCAACCTTTGTCTCCTGACTTGAAGAGAGTACCATCTGAGAGTAGTATCTGAGAGTACCATCTGAGAGTAGTATATGAGAGTACCATCTGAGAGAAGTATCTGAGAGTACCATCTGAGAGTAGTATCTTGTCTACACAGGTAAAGATACCAAAGAAAGACTCAACGTCAGTCTATGACAACTGGATTCAGTACTCCAACCGTACCAGTCCGACTCATGGCATCATTCCCAAGTCCGTATCTTCCATTATTTTTATGCCTTCTTTTATTATCTGTCAACTAAAGGCTTTATTGCTAATCAGCTTAATTTCTTGATTTTTCAGTGTGGGCTTTCTGACAGGAGCAGGAAGTGACTATGCTGCTTTTATGCACTTCCTGGGTATTACTTCAATGGACATTTCACACACCTATGACAGGGTGAGTAACACAGAGAGCGGTTAAAATGGTACCTGCATCTGTTGGGTTTTCCATGCTGAGTCTTAGCTGCTGTCTTTGGTTTTATTATAGCGTAAGACAAATGCTCGGACCTACCCAGCTTATCACACGGCTTATGACACCTTTGACTACGCTTCCAAGTACATTGACCCAGGTGATGACTGAGGTTATAAATTCATTGCAAGATCTTATTTTGTCTGCACTTGTGATGAAGGATGTCTATTATTGATACTTTGTGCCAGTTTCAAGCTACATTCCACTCATGGAAGCCATCGTCCACTAGACTAGGCCATCCCTTTGGAAAATTCTGTTTTGAACAATGGATATCCTTGTTGTAACTGAATACTTTTGCCACATATAATATTACAAGCAGAAAGCTTTGTGGCGCATTTTGTTAGATGTGAGCGTGCCCTCATCAGTCTGTCTCCTGGACTCAGGATTCACAAGTCATCAAACAGTGGCAAGGACAGCAGGCAACGTGCTCTTGCGTTTGTCTGATAGCCTCCTGCTGCCCTTTAATTTGACGGACTATGCAGAGAGTCTGGAGCAATACCTAAATACTGCACTGACCAACTTTGGTAACACTCTGGCACAGAAGAAGATCTCCATGGGTAAGCCTGGTTTTATTGTTATGTAGTTTCAATCAGACAGGAGCTACACAAGCAAGTATTTTATTGTACTTGTACATATGACAATAAAGCTTTTGAATCGTTGAATCATTGAACTTTAACCGACTGAGACCATATCTGAATCATTCGACCTATGTTCATATTACAGTATAAGACTATGCACAGTTAAACTTTGGTAACCTATTTTACATAGAATTCCAAAGAATTTGAATACAATATGCAACACAGAACATAATTAGACCCCATAAACAAAAAATAACATTTTAAATCAAAGTGGAGTAACTCTGGGCTTAGTTATGGATTAACTTGATGTCAGTGAATCCCATTTTATATCCTAGAACCACTGTCTAACGCTGTGGCCAAGTTCCGTGCAGCGACCAACAGATTGAACGAACTGATCCTGAACAGTAACTTCATAAAAGAATCGTCAGTATGACCTTCATTACCCTTTCACACTCTTTGGTACAGTGATGTACAGTAAGACTTATTAGCATTAAATGTTTATTCGTTCTCAGACCTCTAAAGGCTCGGAGCATAAATGACCAGCTGATGCTGCTGGAACGGGCATTTATAGACCCTACAGCATTCCCTGACAAATACGGATACAGGTTTGGTACCATTTCCCTCCTACTATAATAACACAGCAAGTTAAATGATCTTATCGAGAATAATTTTGCTGTACCCTAAATATATGAATTTCCCAACTTTTCCTATCAGGCATGTAATTTGGACATCCAGGACGTCCGGGGTGCCTACCTTCCCAGGGCTTGCTGACGCTTTTGACCAGGCTGGGAAAAGCGATCTCCAGGAGGACTGGAACCAAGTGCACAGACACCTGTCCATTGTCACACAGGCCATCCAGGGTGCAGCCTACACACTTGTAGATGTCATTTAATCAAAATTCAGTTTCATTTCTGTGGCCATCAGGAGAGAAAGATAACCAGCATCCACCATGGATTGTTAAGTAAAACCTGTAAACCTAAGCAGCTGACAGCGCATCTTTTATTTAAAGCTTATCAAGGACAAAAATGTCAAAGTATGCCCACGTTTGTTGTTTATTTTGTAAAATGATGATTATGCAAGTTAAGTGTTATTATAGCAAATTATTTAGTATTAGTATTGGTTTAGTATTGTGGCTAAAAAATGTTTTGGTGCATCCTTATTGTGAAATGAACTATATCATGAACAGAAGAACCTACAGAATATATTTACACCTGTAGATTTCAAGAAGACCGTATACTTACAGAGGGTAAGATTCAGCAGCATCTTTTCAGGTCGGGTGTCTGATTGAGTTTTCCAAGACAAGTCAGGTACCTCAGACTGGCCAAAGCCAGAGGATAGGTTATGAAGGAAAGGCAGGACATACACAAAACTGGGCTGAAGAATAACAGATGGTCGAAGTAGGGTGGAAAAGCCTTCAAATATGAAAATTATGACTACTTAGTCTACCTTACTATATGTATTCCTTAAGAGTAATCCTGGTAGAATTAGTTGCAACAATGTCTAACTTTTCAATTTAAAGTTGGTATCTAGAAAAAACGATGTAAGTAAACATCCGTAATGTTTGTTAATATGATTGGGAGAATTAGAATGAAATTCCACATCACAAAGGTTAGGAGTGTAGGCCCCCCGCCATCTGGAAAAACCACACAAAATTTTCTGATCCCCTTGATCCTCTTGGTGAACAAAGCGAAGCGAGATCACTATGAGGTACCACATGAAAGGATGCTGTAAACACATGTGGTGTGTGGAACAGGATGGGGACGGTTTTCGTGCATGCAGGGACATGGTGGGACGGTCTGGATGTTTACAGGGACAGACGCGGATGGGGATAGATACCATTCCTGTGCAACTCTCTAGACTGAACGCATAACAGACCGCGGGGCCTGATGACATCTTCTATCCTGTCTCCCTTCCTACTCACTCTCAATACAGTGGATAGTAAGTGCATCATTAGCTCATCTCACCCAAAGAAAAAATGATTCCTCCATTGAAGGCTGCATTGAAAATCATTACAGCTGGGGGATTTTGTCTTGTGGTGGAAGGAAAACCAATTGCAGATGATCATGAGCAAGCCAGAGGGACCAGCGGTGAAATTCTGACATACCAGGGATCTCTTGAGCAACGCACTAGACAGACAGTACAGCTGTGCTGTTGACAGGACTGCAAAACACAGACGAAGGCAGGGATTGTGAACGGAGACAGAAAATACCAAAGAAACGCCAAAACCAGAAGGAAAAAAATTATATAAGAACTCTCCCAGGTATGAGCAAACAGGCATAAATACTCAAGTTAACCACATGAGGGGTGGGTGATTCCCTTCATTCAATCATGCTTCTCAGATGATACCGACGATCTCATTACTTCCTAGAGATTCCAGGAGGAATCCCTAAAATCTGTCTTGTTGGTGCCACCTGGTGCTTGTGCTTGGCTTTACAGCTGCACTAAAAGAACAGACCCAGCTCCGGTCTTTCACAATGAGCAGTAGGCTGCTAAAGATGTTTCACCAGTCCACAGTGGCTTCAGTGCTTTTCTACATCGTGGTCTACCACAAGTGCAACACCAGCTCAGGAGTCTCCACATATCTGAACGCGGTATTCAAGAAAGCCAGTTTGATGAATGGATTCAATAGTGGAAGTGGCAGAGAAGAGATTGTTGGAGACTGTCCATTAAGAACCATGCATGCCCACTCCATTACACTTTATCCTGGAGTATGATTGGTTATTGCCTCATTCCACCATTATGTTCTTTGACGCTCTACTACAGACCCCCTCTACCTGCTGCTATCAGACTGTACAATATTACTCCTCCTCCGATTATTGTATCTCTATTTAACAGTAAACACAGAAGATTGAACAAAGAGACAACACTGCATTCACACCTGTACATTATATGCATATTATTTATTTATCATCAACAGGCAATGAATCCTCATTGTACATTGTGCCTTAATTTCTTTTCTGAACCCCATGTTGTTTGTCTTTGATCTTGTAATTTTGCTTTTAGATTCTTTTGATCATGATGATGATGATGATGGTGATGATGATGATGAAGTTAATTATTATCAGTATTATTATTGGATTTCCAACCGGTTCATACATTCTGGACAGCAGTAACTCAGATATCATCATCTGTACTGAATTACAGGATCCCATTTCTTCCACCTCTGTGCTTGCTTGGTGATGTAACACAGATTGATCTCCCCAGTAAATATAAAAATCCTTTATTAATCTCTTTAACTATAGGCAAAAAATCTGTCCTACTTAGCTGGAAATCTAAAAACTTAAGCATCCGACAATGGAAAAACCTCCTGGAATATCTTTTATTTGAAAAACAAACTGCATCATACAAGAAATATAGACAATTCCTTAGAGAAATCTGGAATCACGTCATAGCAGTACTCAATCACAATAGGATTCTTTAACCATGCACAAAACGCACATCTTTACACAATGGAATCCATCCACACTCAGACACCACGTTGCAGCAAAATATTTTGTGATCACTGGCCACATACTTTTCTCTTTTCCACTTTATTATTATTATTGTTATTATTATTATTATTTGGTGGCTAGGTTATTCCATCTTCCTATTATTATTATTATTACTATCAGTAGTATTTGCTCAGTACTCATATACTGAACACTTCGTTACCATATTTACTTATGTGGCAGTGATTACCCTATTCCCCCCCCCCCTCTTCCTTACTTACTATCTTTATATAACTGCATAACTGTTTATTTATATTTACATTTTATGACGACTGGTCACATACTTGTCTCTTTTACCCTTCATCATTATTATTATTATCATCATCATCATCATCACCATCTACACCACCCTCAACGATCATATATATAAAATCCTGTATTTCTTCCTCTCTGCCTTCCTTCTTTCCTTTCTTCTCTCCCAGTGTTGACTTCACCAGCCTCCTAACCCCGCTGCTTCGAGGAAAGCCCAGTTTGCGCCCCTCCCTTTCCCCCTCCGCCCCTGGGGGGTTGGCCAATCGGGTGTACTGCAGATGGGTTTCTGAGCTGGTCTCGGGTGGTGACCCTCTGGTGGCAGCTTTCCCACCTACTGATCACTCCTGCTCTGGGCTGGAGCAACTTGCATGACCTGCTTCTTTTAATGCATCACACTAGAGTGTTCTCTCTCCCATTCATATAGGCTAAAGGGGCAAAAAAACCCATACAACTCCATCCTAGAATAGGGGTAGCGGGTCGTGTTAGGTGTGGTTCGCGCAGGGCAGTGTTGTCATGGGTGGGGTGCTATCCTGGGGACTGGCAGGCCTCTCCCTCTGGCCTGCCCATGGTGCACGGTGGGCCCAACCTGCCTAGGTTGACTAAACAACAACCTTCCCCCATCAATCTTCCTTTTACTCCCACCTCTCCTCTCTTCCATCTCTTCCCCCAAGTGTGTCATTTTTATCTTCCTCAAAAACCAGGAAGACACAAACACATA
Source organism: Brienomyrus brachyistius (assembly GCF_023856365.1). Lineage (NCBI taxonomy): Eukaryota > Metazoa > Chordata > Actinopteri > Osteoglossiformes > Mormyridae > Brienomyrus > Brienomyrus brachyistius. The sequence continues at coordinate 95,355 of NW_026042730.1, forward strand.
CATGCTCACACACAACATGTCCACCATTAAAGGGGAAGTTTAGTATGCAACCTCACATATTTACCGCATGACATCACCCACTGGCTCTGTCATTGTTTTCTTGTATTATTTATTTATGTATTTATTTGTTTATTGTTGATTGTATTATTATAATTCTATATCTTCTGTTCTATCTTCCTTCCTGTATTTCCCTGGTAGGAAAACAAACTCATAAGTAACTCATAAGCCAGATATCCACACATCAAAACCCTTTGCTAACATTTCATATGTGACATGATCCTTATTTATACATACAACAAGGTGTATGTAAGGTATTTGAAATCGATTTTATTTTAATAATAGTATTATTGTTAACAGTATTAACATTTCTTTTTCTTTTTCGTTCTCCTCCACTGTGTAAAATTATAGCTGGGGGACAGGAGATTAATTGCTTCATGGCTTGATATTGCTGGCAGAACCTGCAAACTCTCTCCAGAATCAGCCATGCTGCCACTGTAGATGCAGAAACAGACTGTTCCTGCGCAGAGGAGCCCAGCAGCAGCAGCTCTAAAGCTGCCAGCCAGAAACAGACAAAACTCAATTCACAAACCTTTTATTAATATCAGAATTTTCTTGTAGTTCCACGGGATGATAGTAGGGTTCAGTATTTGCCTTTGTAAAATAATATTTAATATTAAAACTAAAACTAGTTTTTCTCAGTCATTAAAAAATGAGTCAAATGAACAACCATGAATATCACCCTATGGTCTTGACTTGATTTTATTTAACTAATTGCTTTAATATAATTTTGTATTTGTGCTATTGTAATAAATACTGAGTCCTTCATTTACTGTATTGTACTGAACATCATTAATGGTGAAATATGTGTACATGGTGTGGAGGAGGTAACTTTTTGCATGGGGCTCTGATTTTTGGTTTTGAGTTTTTTTTTTTAAATACTTGTTTGAGGACCAGTTCTGTGAGATTCATATTAAGGGAAGGACTGAATAACCCTCAGTTGAAATTCAAATGATTCCATCCATTTCCACTCAGCTTCTCCTGCTAATGGACATGCTGATTTTTCTTATTAACTTCAATGATTAGAAAGTAGTGATTTATTTTCATCATCTATCTAATAATTGCCAGAGATTGACCAGAAGTCCCCAAGAGCCGTAAGGTTTTTGGGTCTCCACTCAGCGCCTAATCACTCCTTTTAACAGCTAATCTTCTGGATGGTAGCCCAATTTACTTCTTGATGAAAATGGGTTTATTAAAATTGCAAAACAGTGTTTTGTAAAAGTAGGACTATAGCTGTCCAGAACAGCTGGCTACCCCTTCTTAATTTTGAGCACATTTAAATCCCCCCCCACAAAAGTCACAATGACCACTTCTTGTGGGGGGAGGAAGGGAAGACAGCTTATGAAGTCTCTTTGTATACTCATGGTTTGTTAATATGTGATACCAAAAAAATAAGATTTAAAAGGCATCCTTAAAATGACTATCATATTCAATGGGAATGAGAATCTTGATGATGTGTGTTTTGGGAACATTTCTGCCAGCTCTTTTATAACAGGGAAGCATGAGGCCCTGAACCCAGGCTGTACTCAGCAACGTGCTGAAGCACCAGAGTCACTCAAGAAGCTCATGCAGTCAATGCTGTTTTCTAAAAATGGTCACACAAAATGAAAGACATACGAATACATTTATCAGACTGTTCTTTTTTCAACCTTAGGTGACGCTTTAGTAGAAAGGTAATCCATGGCATGTGATTACATTACTACCTTTCACGGTTTGTCATTTTAGCCATTGAAAATGATCACTCTGTTTAAACAACCATGAATGTGTCAGCTTCCAGAACGAGCCTCTTGATTTAACCTAAATCGCATCGGTAAAACATGCAGCTCCATAAAGGTGGAAACAGCGAAGTAGTTTGGATAAATGCTGTGTTTCATGGTTATGTGAATTGATATATTGACGGGACTGCTTCATCTCTGAAGGGCTTTAGTCACAGGTTGCTGCTTTGAATGCACTATAGAATTTCATATATACAGTAAGAATTCAACTGGAATCTTCTGACATGTTATGCATTTATAAAGTCTTTTATTCCTAGATTGTATCAAATAAATTTCATTATTGCCATGGTAAAGACTCATGCAGAGGAATACAAGGCCCTCATCAACAGCATGAAAGGGCAGGAGAAAAGGCCATCAGATATTCAGGGTATTGTCACATGTTTGGGGAATGCGGTCATTCTGAACTCTACCCTCATTTGCCTCATGGATGGAAGTGTAATATTCATCACTCAATCAATTATTGCTCTAATTACGATGATGTTGTGGTAAGTTGAAATGTTATCATGATGAATGAGCTGTTAACTGGGCTTAGAAAGATGAATAAGTTTAGAACATTTCTGATGAAGCTCATTACTGGGTACCAAAGCCTAGAAAGAGAGTGAGGAAAAATGTGTCCTTATATCTGAAAACTCAATGACGGTGAACCTGATCATTGGAGGACCGGTATGGCTGCGGGTTTTCGAGATGACCTCTCAATTAGCCAATAACAGAGGGTCCCCAGGACTGGAGTTGAGAACCACCGTTTTATTATTGGCTGATTGAGAGGCCACCCCAAAACCCCACCCCCACAGCGGCCCTCCATGGAACAGGTTCCCAGCTGGTTGTAATTAATGCCTACTATGTAATAAGTTGGTGGGCGAATGCAAAACTCCAAGCAACCAACATGGACCCTATACTAAATATTTTGTGAAGCTCTAGCACTCATTTTTCAGTGTTTACCATTTTGCATTTTAACTAACTAGAAACTCAAAACAGCACGAGTTGTAAAAGATTACTATAGATAATAGATTTTATTGAACAAAAATTTAACAAAATGGTTTCACACTTCTGGATTCCAGATTTTGTTAAAAATTAAACATCCAAACTTTGTTAAATATTCAAAATTTATCTCACAATTAAATCAAAAAAATGTTCCTTGCAGTCTGCAGTCTTAGCTTAAAGCCTTGCTCTGGACAGTCATTCCTGGTGTTTAATACCTCTGGGTCTTAGGATCTTATCAGGTAGCTAATGATTGTGAGCTAGCAGTGAATACAGCACAGAATTCTAATTGCCCGGATTCTTGCACAACAGAAATTACAAGGCAGAAAATAAATGACAGAACGCCAGCAGATGAAATAACTTTCCAGCTCAATGCTCAGCTTTAATGCAAGGCGTGGAGCTGGAATAGAAATGAAAATTATATATATGTTATCTATATATATATATATATGAAGTATGCCTTTAGGTTGATACTCCAACCACACAAATGCCTTTCCTTGTTGTTCATACTACTGTTGTAGAATTCACTGTACATTAAGGACTTCAAATCAACATTACATACTAACTGTGCAGCATATTGCTTTAAGCTATACTAATAAATTAAACAGCATTATTTATTGGCCTGTCACTTAATGGTAACAGGTCTAATACACAATTGCACTCTATGTACACAAAAAAAAAGACCAGATAAGGAACAAAGCATCAACTAACCCATTCTCCCTCATTACAATGCTACTGTTCCCATGGGTAAGACAATAGGTTTTATTGGACGATTTCTGCCAAAACACAAGTGGTATGGTTCATTACGATAAAGAGGTCGCCCCATAAACAAAACCTTTCCCATTTTATTTCTCAGAACGGCAACCTTCCAATGTCATTTGGAATTTCACCCATTTATTTTGTTTGACTCTTTTTCCCAGATATGTTTTGACACAGACGGCAATTAGAAAAGTGGGCCGTGTGGGATGCCCTGTGCGTGACTGAGGCACTGGGCTGAGCCACAGAGCAGCCAGCCATCCATTCTGCTGCAGGGACAGGGATGCGGGTCCCATGAGGGTGTAAGCAGAATAAAGAGCAATACTGTCACTAAAACAGCAGTAGCAGAAAGCGGGTTTTGTTACGAGGCATGTAGGTTAACACTGAATTCAGTCTTGTGAAGGGTGCTTGTCTTTCAAATTTCTCCATCTCTTTCTTTTCACATATAAGCAGTCCTTTTTTCTGCTCCTTAGTCCACTAGTAACTGATTTGGGGGGGGCAGTCATCACATTCGAGGGGAATATTTGGGGTTTTTTGGCACCTCGGTGAAGGATTTCAGCTCGTAAGGGATTCCCGTGTCTACCTCAATGGATTTGCGGGAGAATAGCAGCCGTATATTATCGTGCAAATAGATTTTCCCAGATTTGGAGCTCTGGAATCTGAAAACAGAAGAAATTATTATTGAATGTAATTACAATTCACATCAAAGTACAAAACATATGCACTACATTAGTTAATGCATAGCTGGCCCGAGTACATCAAGTGGATTGTCTCTGAAACATTTCGTCTGTGGTTGTAACAGCTCTTTTACAAAATGCAACATAAAACATTCGTCAGTGCCTCCCTACATTTTAGTGATCAGAACTCTTCCTACACTTTAGAAATATATTCAGCTGTCTACTTCTGAACACGCTTCTCCATTTGTGTTCTCCAAGAGGCTCAACTTCAGAGGTTCAGGTGTTACAAAAAGAAGCTTTAGTTAAAAACTGGAATACAGAAAAATTTTCCGGCTTGCCAGCTTTAGTCAGCATGAAATTTTTAATTCAAGATTAGTCTGCATAGACACACACATGCATTTACATGTATGTAACAGTTTTACCACCTTGCAATAGTCTGTAGGGTTTGCAAACTACTCCAATGCTTTTGGTGTAGCTAATTTAAAGTTTATAATGGAATAATACAGATTTCTAGCCTGAGCAGGACAATCTGAAACCATGAGTAGCGCCAAATGCGTGACAGTTGACAACACTGACATTTCAATATGTTGAAATGTAAGCATATCCTCATATATTACCTGAGGTGCATCAGGTAGCAGAGAATTTTCTTCCTATCCATGGCCGTTCCCTCTACATTAGCCACTTGTCCTTCTGCTTCCTCAACAGGGACCAGGAAGATGCGGTGGCGCAGGAAGGTCATGTGATTTACAGGCATATCCCCAAAGTCATATGTCACCAGGAACATCTTCACCACTGTTTTGTTGGGGTTAAATAAGGTCTAGGATAGGGAGGGGAAAACAAAGAAAGAGAACATATACAGTGGTAAAAATGATATACAATTTAGAGCACCGACCGCCACGGGCTAAAACGTACAAAAGGAACAGAAACAAAGAAAAAAAATGAACATAATCATAATAAAGAACATAATCAAGTAAGACTCACCACTTGGAGTGTCCCTGCTTTGGGGATGCTGTAGCCCTTCTTTCCCAGAGCCTCTAGGTAGATCACTCCCTGGAACAACCATGGCAAACCATGATGTTCTCAACAGACATACGGATATTCAGCTTGATACATTACCAAGTACCTTTACGCTATACAAAACTGTAATTCTGTCAGTACAAGAAAAATACAATTGAACATAAACAGTTCATGATTAATTTGGGATAAACAAAATGATAAATCAGATTTTAAAACGTTCAATTACTTATGGTACAGATATACAGGATGACTTTTGTGGCTTTTAATGAATGAATGAATGAATGAATAAAACTTCACCAGGAAGGCAAAATCTTACACTGAACTTTTACTGAACTCGTGGGGAAATTCTCTTTTCCCCTACCCCATCATGCTCTCCATAACACAGACTTGGGGATCACGGCAAAGGGAGGCCACCTGCAGAGGCGCCCATGAGGCTGAGGGTTATGGGCCTTGCTCAAGGGCCCACAGTCATGTGACTATTCTGCCAAGGCTGGGCTCAAACTGGCGACCTTCTGATCAAAGGCACAGAGGCTTGGCCCACTGAACCACATTCCACCATTGTAACACTTTATGTTATTACCAGGAAGGGGGATGGGGCGCTGTGCTCAGAGATGTCGTAGTAGGTGACTTGGACAGGCAGGGTGGCGTGCTGTGGGAAGTAGGATCCACTAGCTCCAATCTCGGCAGTGAAGCCCTCAATCTGACCCGACGGCGAGAAGCGGCCCTTCAGAATAGATTCCTGGGCAGACAGGTAGACACACAGGTGACACCCCACTAAGGGAACCGGAGAGGAAAAAATCCATTGTATGTGTAAAGATCAGTGTTTAGAACCAACGAGGAACACAGTGACGGGTAGGACTGTTAGAGTACCTCAAAGTTGCCCAGGAGGGAGCGGCTAATAGAGACAGAAGGCCAGCTGGAGCGAGAGGGGCTGCTGATTTCTCGCCTGCGTCCACTGCGCAGCTGACGTCTGTATTAATAGGAGACACATTTGGATGCAGGCAGTGAGAGAAAAGACAGTCTGCCTTAAAGCCCATTAACGCAATTTAACCACCCCACCACTACGCCTCAAATGTATTCTTAAAAACATTTAGGGGAACTAGATTGATGCATTTGATTTCATTGCATGGGTACATATCTGATACTCGTATACTCCAGTCTGATGAACTGCAAGTTCCTGTACAGGCATTTACTTATTTCTTTGACTTGCAGTTGCCAGAGTGTTAAACAACTGTCACAATCTGGTATGACATTCAGCTTTACATATTTAGTTTTCTATTGAAAACATCTTTAAAAGACATGCTTTTACATTCAAACTGTTTTCCAGGGACATTGAGCAGCTAAAATTGATTTCAGGGGACACTTACGATTTTAAGCGAATGCTGCTTTTAAGTCTCGATCCCACTTTGGAACAGTTGCTTGAACTCTGTAACAGACATGAACATTCGAGTTTTGAATTTTGTACAAGATTGCAGATATAGAATTTGATGCATTGACTGTAACTTAAATATTGGGAATAAAAAGAGCACCCCAGAGATTTTTCCAAAGTAAAAATGGGGAGGGGTTCACCACTGTGAAAGACCACACGGACAAATAGTACAACAATTCAACAATAACGCTTCTCAACGTAATATTGCAAAGAATTTGGGGATTTCATCATCCACAGTACATAATATCATCTGCATCTTTTAGAGAATCTGGAGAAATCTCTGTACGCAAGGGACAAGGCTGAAAACCAACATTAGGCAGACTTGATCTGCGGGTCCTCAGGCGACACTGCATTAAAAACAGACATGATTCTAGAGTCAAAATCACTGCATGATGTCAGGAACACCTCAGAATCCATTGTCTGTGAAAACAGTTTGTCACTCCATCCATAAACGCAATTTAAAACTCTCCCATATAAGGAAGAAACCATATATACACAAGATCCAGACACACCACCGCCTTCTCTGGGCCATTGGTGTGGACTAAGCAAAGTAGAAAAGTCTCCTGTGGTGAAGTGAATCAAAATTTGAAAATCAGTTTGGGAAAACATGGATGCAGCAACCTCCAAGCTAAAGACGAGTTGGACCATCCAGCTTGATATCAGCAGATAGTCCAAAAGCCAGCATCCATGGTGATATGGGGGCTCGTGTGTGTCCATGGGTTGTGTAGGGCCATGCGATATGACCAAAATCTCATATCCTGATACAACTCATCTCATTATCCTGATAACGATATATACCACGGCTGCACGTATTTATGGATTTTTTTCTACAGATCAGCTGTGGTAGGAATTGGACAAAAGTCTGCAAATAAAAATGAGTTAATTCACGAATGTAACGTGATCCACAAATATATTACCATTAAAACAAGACAGCTGGGCTATTGAAGGTGAAATGCACACACAATCATTTAAATATTAAAATTCACCCATGAAGAAATTTGGAAAAATGAAGTGGTGTTGCTTGCTTTTGTTGAAAGATATTACAGATGGAATATTTATGTTTATGTGGTAATCTGATATCACTACATGGTACGTGATACTTGTGTGGAAGGTTTTATTGGTCTTCTGTGAATATAAAGCTAACTTTACCACCGTGTCATAGTTAAGGTTTAGACCCAAAACCTCCCTGGTATTTTCGCTTTGTCATGTATATGGAGATACATGGATCTATGTTGAAATATTCCAGAAAGTGGATTCAAATTTAAACCATAACTCCAACACTGCGGTAAAATTAGCATTATATATTTCAGTGTTCGTACAAATAAATAGGAGGGTAATCAAACGTAACGTGATCCTCAAATACACTGGACGTAATCTACAAATGGGCAAAGCTTACAAATTGCTCTATTTTTGTGGATATGATTTTATACAAACACAAAATTTAAAAATACATATTTGTGGATAGTTAAATATTTATGGATCAGAGTATATATTTGTAGATTATTATGTGTAACCCACAGAAGACCAAATCCAATAAAACCTTCCATACAAGTACCACGTACCATGTAGTGGCATGTAATCTTAAAAACTTTCATCCAAATGATAAAAAAATGTTGCTGTAAATAGTGTATTTTGCGACACCACAAAATAAACGATAGAGCATAATATGAAACGATAGACATTTTTATTTTGTCATCCAATATATGTCATATATTTGTCATATCGCACAGCCTTAAGCTTGGGTACCTTGCATAACTGGGAAGGCACCATTAATGCTGAATGATACACAGGTTTTAGAGTAACATATGCTGTCATCTAGCCTTTCAGGGAAGGCCTGGCTAATTTCATGAAGACAATGCCAACCTGCATTCTACACGTATGACAATAGCACGGCTCAGTAGTAAATGAGTCTGGGCACTAAACTTGCCTGTCTGCATTCCAGTCTTGTCACCCACTGAAAATATTTAGTCACATTATGAAACAAAAGATACGACAATGAAGACCCTGAACTGCTGAGCAGCTGAAATCCTACAAGCAAGAATGGGACAACATTTCACTTTCAAAACTCCAGCATCTGGTCTCAGTTCCCAGACACTTAATGTTAAATGAGGTGATGCAGCACAGTGGAAAAATGCCACTGTCCCAACATTTTTGAAATGCATTGCTGGTTGCTCAGTTTCAAAATTTGCTATGCTGTATTTACAATATCTTCAATTAAATACAGGGTTTAAATGATTTGCCAGTCAATGAATTCTCTTCAATATTTTATACAACATTCCAGGTTTTTTGGAAATAAGATTGTAAATGAGTACAACGATTCAACCAGTGTTTCTGAGCAAGTGGGTCGTAAGCTCATTTTCAGTGGGTTGGTGGGGGAAAAAGAAAAAAAAAGCAAATCCCCCCCCCCCCCCCCAACATAAATAGGTAAGAATCAGTGTGTATAGAGGGAGGGGGTAAGGACATTCTGGGGGGAGGAGTCAGGTAACACGTCCACTCATTACCCACTACCCATTTTGCTTCCTTGTTTTCTAGGCAACAAATGCTGAAACACCTATCTATCATGTCTGTTCCTCACCACCATTGTAGAATCCCTATTCCTTCCTCTCATCCGCACATAATGAGGTTACATTAGCAAAGACAGCGCTCACCTTGGGCTGCTCCTGAGTGGAGGGCAGCAGGTGGTTCCAAAAGGGGGCAGCCTTGGCATCAGTACTGCGGAAGGCTCCAAGGCACAAGCCGGGGGCCTGCAGGCCTCGACGGCTTCTCTTGGAGGTAGACGGGCCTTCGTCTTCAGAGCAGGACTCCCCTGTATCACTGGAAGACAGAAGCTTTTTCCTAGCGGAGCACGTACTAGGAGTAGACAGGCTGGAAGAAGGTATTGGTAGGGATACAGGGGTTTTCTCTGAGGATGCCAGACCATTGGTGTGGACAGCCTGCAAACCATTGGACTTCAGGGGACTTGATTCTCGGTTAGCCTGCATATCCCTAAGCTCAAAGTGTCTTTGGAGGTCTGAGGTAATAGATAGTGCTGGAACTCCAAATGCCTGGTCAGTGAGCTCTGCATTGCTGGGCAATTGCGGTTCTGCAGAGCCTCTCTTGATACAGCCTTCAGTACCCAGGTCACCTAGGGTGCAGTCAGGCATAGCACACACTGATTGTGCTGTGTTCCTGGCCAGGAAAGTTTGGGAAACAGGGCTTCGGAGTTGAACAGAATCTACTGCCAGGAGCTTGTTTCCGGAGGAGTGCGTGGTCTGTGCATTTGGGACAAGCCCATTTTGATTGTGCTGTGTTGGATGTTTTAAGGGGATGTTAGGTAAGGCGGGCTGGGAGCAGGCTTGGGTGGGCACACCATCTGTGTGCTCAATCAAGTGTGTGGCAGTGCAGGAGAAATGCTGCCCACACAATATTTCACCCTCTAGAACCTCCACAGGAGATTCATACGTGGACTTGACTTCAGTATACTCCCCTTCCAGGTGAGGACGCTTACAGCTCTGCAATGGCCCTTCCAGTCCTCTCTTCATTCCAGGCCTCAATATCCTCTGCTCTTCAGAGACCTCACTGAATCGCCCCATCTGGGAGAAGATTGAAAGCTGATAGACCTTTTGCAATTTGATTTCCTCATCCCCAAAGGGTCTGGTCAGCGTATGTCTAGTCCCAGCGGCAACCATGACCCCATTAGAGGAAGGCAAGTCCCCCTGTTGCTCTGGAAGTTCCACCGGGGCCTCTTTACGTGCAATATCCACATGTATGTGACGCATTTTTCCTTCAGTTCTAGTGTTTCAGGTATTCAATCAAGTAAAAATATATATACTATTGAAAGTGCAAAAGGCTTAGATAGAGGTTCTCCGGCTTAGGAGGACCTGTCAACGGTTAGCCTGCTTTCGACTCAATGAGCATAGCAGCACACCATCTGCAACAAAAAGAAAATCTGATTTAAAAAGGAGTGCAAACAAGTTAGACAATACTGCATACTCATCAGTTTCACTTGGCTTTTGGAATGTTTTCCTCCCCCAAGCAAAGTATCATTAACTGGAATTAATTACAGTTGCATACATGTATGAGATTAATTATGGGGTGTACAGAATAAAACAATTACAATTCAAAGATGAGGACAGCAGAACTGGTCTGCTGCTTGTTTCTTGCCTGGCTCTGCTGCTTCGCTGCTTCTAGCAAAGGAATCCATCCATTTGTGAACTTGCCCTCCTGAACCAGCAACACCATGCCCAGACAGGAAGCACAAGATTCTCGGTGCAGATACAGGGCACGCCTGACGTAGAGCAGAGATTCAATGCATACCGAGATCGACAAATTCATCATCACATGACAGGAAGCAGCCCGTGTTCCTTCCATCTTACACATTTTCAGAGATCAAAAAATACGACCAAAGAAATAGCTTTTTTAGAAGTAGCCGTTGTTTTAGCTTTAGTATAAAGTTGATATAAATGAAATGTTTAGGCAGTTGTGTTTTACTTCATAAAGACCATATACATACAAATTTATTAAGAAAAACAAACCTTTAAAATACAGAACCACTAAATATGATTAAATAAGGACACTTTTAGACACAGAGGAAGCAGGACATATAGTTTGTCTGAGATGTTTAAATACAGGGCAGTCAGAAGGGGAACTCACTCAATGTCAGTGAGGTGAAAGGTCACTGGGGGGAACTGCAACTCTCCTCAAGGTCCTCCTGGGTATGTAGAAAACCCAGACATGCCCCTCTCGGGCACCTGGATGCGATACACCATCCACTGGCTTCATTGTACTATCAGCATTCCTACAGGGTAGTCTGATGGAAAGAGGGAGGGGTGGGCAGTTACAGCTATCACGTGTAGGGGAGGACAGATGTTAGTGTCACATGTCTTGCATCTTTAATTCATGCAATGCGTCATTAAATATCGAAATGTGATAAAAGCAAGACTCTGTAGATCAGTACAACCTACAAAAAGGGAAATCACAATGATTCTAAGGGTTACAAAAATAAAAGCTCCCATTACTGATCTCAGATTACAAAGATATTCACTCAGTAGTGAGCTACACGTTACATTTATGCCATCATTTTGACATTTAATCCGCTGATGTTTAACACCTCTTCTCGTGTGCTGAAGAGTTCAGGAGTGGTTTCATATCTCTGTTCTGGGCCACAGAGCTTACTGCAGCAGAGTGGCTCCTCTTGCCTTTGGCTTTGACTCAGACAGTGAGGAAAGTAAAAACTATTACACTCAACAACCTCTTCATCCCTCTCCCCGCATGAAAACACCCCAAGTCCAAACTAAAGCGTATCATATACCAAGATGGCGGACAGATTTCAACCGAAGGCATCTCCACACTAATCTCCAATTGCTCCCAGAAAACAATAGGATTTCAGTGCTAATGAGATTCAGCACAGCCTTTGTCTACAGTATCAATCTCACTTTGATAACAGTTTTCCACTGAGATTCCTCCCTAAACATCTAAGTGATGTTGCAATGCAGTAGCTCACCTAGCACGTACTGTATGCGCAGCTAATTAGCCTTAATGACGGAGATTACTGAATGAGACTGAAGGGAATTCAGATGCATTTTGAAACCAAGAGAAAATTTCCTACATTTAAAACTAGCTATCAGGTTTAGATGATCACATATATTCATTTAAAGAATAGAGACAAAGAAACTATGAGAACTGGGGTATAGATCCACAATGATGTCTATAATTGTACAATCAAATATGAAATGGAACAAGAAGCGCATGACTGAGACAAGATGCACATCCATGCTAATAACACCTATACTAGTGAGTAAATTTGCATTGGACTGACTACTGAGTTATATATATAGATCTTGGAAGTGAACAAGCCTTGGTTGTTCAAAGCTAAAGCACAAACACTGCTAAAAAAAAAAAAACACAAATTCAAAAGTATTCAAACTACTGACAACTTTTCAGTCCTCTGCAATCAATAATTGATAAAAAAAGAAACACAGAGGCAGAAAAAAAAATAGCAAAAACATGCACCTTTATTAATTACTTGCCATCTGCCTCAATCCTCTACTAATCTCAACAGGTTTATATACGAATCAGACATAAACCAATGAAACTGCTGCCATACTATAAATAGAGGACTCTACAGGGGACATACAGCAATCAGCAGTCTGCAGGGAAGCGAAGGAGAGCACTGGTGGCAGCCTTTGACGTCATGTAACCAGACTCCTGGCATTAAAAATGTGCGATGGCTCTGTAGCCAGGCATTGACTATTACAGTTTTAAGTACAAAGAAAATGGGTGTTCTTAGCTCGTAAAGAGCTGAATGTTACTTTTACTGATTCCGTCTTCAGCAGTAAGAGGCCTACAAATAACCATACACAGATCACTACTCAGGCAAATGCTGACACACTTTTACACAAATATACATTATGCTCATATACACTACATGCAAATGATATTTCAACATCATTTACCATAGGAGGCACACCAAAAAGTATATCTAAAAAAAAATCACTAGTTTTAATTACTAGTTAAAAAGATAAATATCTTCAATATAACAGAAGTCAATTCAAATTATGGTTTATAGTAGCACTGGGCAGTATACTGGTCTTAACTGTTCGCTGCTGGAAGAACTATGGATTGCTGTGCAGAGTGTATTCAAAGGGTTAACTGTGCATTCCCTTTTTACTAACAATTTTAACTTTATAACACAACAATCCTCCATATTTTATATATATATATAGATATATATATATATACATACATATACACACACACACACACATATATTATATATACAGAGAGAGAGAGTAGAATTCTTTATTGTCATTATGCATACACAAAACAAAATTTTTCTTGGTAGGACTCGGCTTCAAGGCGAAAAAATTAATGCACAATACACTAAATAATAAAAAGTTAAATATAAAAGACAGCAGCAATAAAACATCATGAAGTCCAGACTTTTCCTGAACTAATATGCCTGCAGAGACCAGTAATCCGGAAGGGTCTGCAGGGGAGGAATACGAGTGTGTTGGTTTGATGGGACAAGGGAAAGTGTGTGTGCATGTCTACAGGGGGGCAGGTTAGGGGTAGATGTATGTGTGAGTATCAGTAGGGGCAGATGGACTTCACAGCTCTTGGGAGAAAGCTGTATTTCAGGCTACTGGTACATGTTCTTATGCTTATGTACCGCTTTCCCAAAGGCAGTGGTACAAACAGTCCATTTCCTGAGCGGGTGAGATCTGCTACTATACATTTGGCCCTCTTCTGCACCCTTCCAGCATATACAGAGCCCAGGTCCGGGAGAGAACTTCCCACGATCCCCTATGCTGTTCTCACCACCCGTGCCAGGTCCTTCCTGTCCTGTGCTCTGCAGTTGCCTCACCACACTCTGCACATTCTGCGACAAAGAATGCTTCCTATAGAGGATCTGTAGAAGTTTGTCAGCCGCCAGGAGGAGAAGCAAGCACATCTCATCTTTTTGAGGGAGAAGAGTCTTTGTTGGGCCTTCTTTACCAGATGAGATGTGTTCAAAGACCAGGTCACATCCCATGTGATGTGGATACCAAAGAACCTGATATTGTCCACACAGCCTCCTCACGTAAAAGTATAGGAGCACGTTCAGTTCTTCTGGACCTCTTATAGTCCACAATGACCTCTTTGGTCTTGCTGGTGTTCAAGATGAGCACCATAGTGCTAGGTGTTGTCTCTCCTTTCATCATTGTCTGATATAAGACCCACCACGGTTGTATCATCTGCAAACTTCACAACAATATTTGTGTCATGGATGATAGAGCGATCATGCGTAGATAACACGTGCAAAGAGTGCTGGGCTGAGCACACAACCCTGCGGCGTGTCTGTGTTGAAAACCAATGTGGCTGATGTACAATCTCCAATTCTAACCACCTGAGGCCTGTCGGTAAGAAAGTCCCTGATCCAGAGAGACAGCAATGTGAACAATCCCAGATTATAAAGCTTTTGTACCAGCTTGTCTG